>NC_050521.1:26232268-26245457 GCF_002922805.2 Oryzias melastigma | reverse complement strand
TTCCTTCTCTGAGTTCTAGAGCGTCTTTAAGCCCCTCCTGCCTCTCGAGGAACAAAGAGGAGTTTTCTTGTTGAAGATTTTGAATTAACAGTTAGAAAACCACTAACTCTAGTTAGAAGAGATTTACGAAATGTCAAAGCCATGCAAATCTCACCAATCTTCTTTCACGTCTCTATTCCGAAATAGGACAGACTCGATCATCCATTTTCCAAACTACTTTGTCCCTATCGGCGTCGTGGGGCTGCTGGACCCCAACGTCTGGTTCACCCCTGACGCGGAACTGCTGCAAAGCGGCGTGGAAGGCCGTTCCCATTCACCACCAGATGCGAAACACGGCGGTTCTCCGTGCAGCAATCGTTTCGGCATTTGATCCATTTTTTTTTGCGCGAGTGATCCATGACAAGGCCTGCACGGTGGCGCAGTGGTTAGCGCTCTTGCCTCACAGCGGGAAGGCCCCGGTTCGACTCCCGGCTGGGACCTTTCTGTGTGGAGTTTGCATGTTCTCCCCGTGCATGCGTGGGTTTTCACCGGGGACTCCGGCTTCCTCCCACCGTCCAAAAACATGCTTCATAGGTTAATTGGTGACTCTAAATTGTCCCTAGGTGTGAATGTGAGAGTGAATGGGTGTGTGATTGAGGCCCTGAGACAGACTGGCGACCTGTCCAGGGTGTACCCCGCCTTCGCCCATCAGCAGCTGGGATAGGCTCCGGCACCCCGCGACCCCGGAAGGGACAAAGCGGTCAAAAAAATGGATGGATGGATGGATGGATGGATGGATGGATGGATGGATGGTGATCCGTGACAATTCTGGCAAAGAAATACGAGAAAATCTGGTTAATTTTCAAAATATGACACATTTTTCATAATAAAATACCTCAAATGACAAATGTGATCGTATTTTTGTATCTAAACAGAGTGTAGAGATGAAAATAAATACACAACACAAAAAAACAGACACAAACATACTCACAGAGATCAGTGTAGTGAGCCAACTGCAGGGGGGTAGGCCCCTATAGCCTCGTTTCCACTGAGCAGCCTCTAATTGGTCAAAGTTATCTGGGTTACCTTAAATGGACGTACATACACTGAAGCAAGAACTCCAGTTTTGAACCCAAAAGCCTGAAACGTGCATATATATGTGTTTACATAGAATTTTCATTAAAAGTGGTTGCGTAATGGCGTGCATATTGCATTATTGTTTGGTCCGTCACATATGTATATTTAAAAATAAACCATTAATTCACAATGTACCTCATAATCTGGTGCGCCCCGTAGTAAAGAAAAAAACTTTTTTTTTTACAAACATTGTCATAAAAATAGTTTATTTAATGTTCTGGTCAATCTAAAGTGAAACATCAGCATTTATTTCCTAACAAATATCTTAAAATTGAAATGTTCAGCATCACGTATTTGTCGCCATTCCCCTGCATTGTTTCTGTTTTATTCTTTTTTTTGCTGCAGATGTTTAAAGAATTGAGATGTTATGACAAGGACCCCCATTTTTCCATTAGAGCTAATATGAGATTGTCATCAGCAGACATCTCATGCATGCAGTAAATGAACACGTTTCAGGAAAAGTCATAAAAATGCAAAATATAATGAACGACTCAACACTCTTTCCTTGAGCTAATAAAAGGCAGTTATCAATTTGAAAAATTAAACCGCTAACAGAAAATGGCACGTCAGTGGTGTTTGGCCTTTTTTTAACATGATTTTTGTCGGCGTATGACTTTATACAAAAGAGGAACAGATAAATGGAGGAGGGCAAAGTCTTTGTTCTGTATCGGATCCTCTTCAAATCCCAATTCCCCCACAGCGACATCCTCCGTGGGTGGCATTCGAACCATCAGAGATAAATCTTCCTCCCAGAAACTAAACACTTTGTGGGAAATCATAAATTAAGTTTCTGTATCATTTTGAGAGTCAGAAAATAATTGTAATAAAAAAATAAAAAATTAGAAGTGGAGCGTCATGGGAGTGGAGGCTATTACCATGTGAAATCAGGCCAAGCGCATTCCATCAGGCTGCTTATCTGCTGTTCATTACCATTGTAATGGGGCAGAGCAAAGAATCAAGGCGTGCCCTTGTTTCCTCTCTCGCTGGATGCTCGTTGCTCCTTATCAGACTCTGGGATGTAAAGAAATGCTAATATCCTCCAATTTATTTCATATCTATTTGTGTCCTGTCCTGGTCAACACAGATACACATCAGCTTGTTACTCTGTTCAGTCGTATTTAACCTTCTCTGTCCATCATCATAAAAGTGTTTGGAGGCAAACACAAATATTTTTTAAATATTACTATGCATATATAATGCATAAATTACTCCAAAGCTTCAATGAAACTTCTCTGCAAAAAAAAAAAAAGATATTTTGCATTCATTTAACTCAAAAAAGCCAAACTTTTCTGTGGAGTTTATCCACCCACCACTGCTACTGCTAGTTTAATTAACCTTACAGAATAACAATATGTTTGTTTTTGGTAAAATAATTCACATTTAAGAAAAAAATCATATTTGAGGGAAAAAAAATGAAGCGACACTCTGAAAAGAAAAGATAAAACGAGAACGTAAGAACAAAAAAATGCCTTTTTTAAAAAGCTATTATTAAAGAAAAGCCTTAAAGCAAAAAGAATATTGGGAAAAAAAAACAGTAAAAATGGGAAGACATAATTATTATTGATTTACAAGCTGGAACTTAGAGTTTTATTTTGTTGAATAGGTTTTGAGACACACATGGAAGAACTCTTATAGGGAGGAATCCAACAGAAACATCACGACCTTTCAACTACATCCTATTTACTGTATGTCAAAGTGTCTGCACGTGTCCTTAGTTCTCTTTCAGTCCATTTCTACATTCTTGTCTCAGCTGTAAAAAGAAATCAGTAGAACACTAATAGAGTTCCAGAGAATCTTAGAAAAGAAGTTCTGGACAGTTTAAGCTTCAGATGATTACTCATTGGCTTTATGACAGCTAAGAACACAAATGTTTTCCCACTGAAGCTGTCACTTAAAAAGCTTTCAAGCTGATGAAGTTAGTTTTCTTTGATGGGATATTTATGGTGATATTTCGAACGTCTGAGTCACCAAGGCTGTGTTTAACGAGGTAGTTTTGTATTTTTCATATATCTTGTTTTTTACACGAGTATAAATAAAAAAAGCAAGTGAGAGGAGGGGGGGATCAATTCCTTTTTGATTCGAGTCCTAAAGGTTCTCACCCCTGATCTCCTCTGTAAAGCATAGTTTTGGTTGAAGATGAGGAGGAAAACGAGGCTGCAGAAGTAGAAGGAAACCATCAGCATGTCTTCAGAATGTGGTGAAACACAAGCATATCAGCCAGGACAGCCAAACAGAGGGTGCTCAATGTGCTCCTGATGGAGTCCTGAACCTTGAATTGGGTCTGTATTCAGACGGCTTCACCCTCAGTCATTGGCCAGGTATTATGAGGGCGGGGCAAAGCATCAAGAGATAGAATAATGGAAGTCATGCACTTTGTGATCCTTGTCAGGATAGTTCACTTATTCAGACTTTGCACCTCACTGACCAATTTCAAACGTCCCTATCAGTGTGAGGTAGAACACTTTTTGCTGCTCCTTTGGTACAGCGGAGACGGTAATTGAGAAGACCTTGAAGAAGATACGCTGACAAATGTGTATGACACATGGATTGTTAGGAAAACGATGTGTATCGCGTTAAAAGTTGTTTTATTCAGATCAAATTCCATTGAGTTGCTGTCTCAAAGCCCGGCTATGGTGGCCATTTTGGCTCAGTTGTTCCTCTCTGAGCATGGATCCTATTCAGACTGAATGACTCAGAGCGAACCAGAACTCAGTCCGACTGGAAACATACCAAGACCACCTCAAAAGATGGGTCAGAGAGTGCTTCCTGGTCTGGGACCAGAGTCCGCTTGGATGTATTCCAACAGAAAACGTGCTTATCGGGGTAAACAAACTCCGGTTCACTTTAAACAAACTTGATGTGTCGAGTCTGAATACACCCAGAATTTATTGATGGAAATTCACTAAGCCAGATGGTTTCTGTAGATTACAACTTCAAATCCCTGGTTATGTGTAGTTACTAAAGCCTTAGTCACAACTGCCCTTATGGGAAAATTATATCCTGGAAAGACGACCTGATCTAGAAGACTTCTTCTACCTAATAACTTAAAACTAAGAACTCGGTTCATGGTGTCTTTTGGTGTTCCCAAGCCCACTAAGCACTTTGTTGAGCTATGGATACTACAGCAGCCTCTGTGGATTGATGAGTCATTAAATGTCCTTTTGTTTGATGATTCCCTAAAAAAACTCACATTTAGATTTCTGCTGAGCTCAGCGTTCATCCATATCAGCAAGTTGACAAAATGTTGTCAAAAAATTACCATCTTGGATTTCATTATTGGAAAAAACAAGGATGACAATTATGAAGTATTAGCACAAAATGTGGTCAGCTCACATTCACACATTTTGCTCCTAGTTTGACAGATGATGACAGCAAAGACAGAAGAGGGCAGAGAAAACATGACACCTCCGAACAAATGAGCTCTGGTAAGTGCCAACATTTGTAACTGTGTCAATGTAGAGTACAGAGGAGCAACTTCTTATATTTATGTTCATGTATGTGGTCTGTTAAGACGTTTTCTTGGTTAAGAGAAGATGCAGATTCACAGATCCTTGCAGGTGTTATGACACATCTTGTTTGCTAAAAATGCTGCAGACATGAGTGGATTTAAAGTGAGCTTCACCACTCCTGCTGCCATCCCAGCTGGCAGCTATGAATTCAGTGAATATTTATGACAAGCAGAATTTAGGAGGATCGTGAAGCTCTGATGTCCAAATGAGGTAACCTGAACGCTACATTTGTGTGGCAGCATTGTCAGGAAGTGAGGACGGTGCTGTAAGGGCAGGAGGTAGCCTCACCGACAGAAAAAGGTAAAAACGATTATCGACATCACTATGCAAACCCTTTTAACATCAGAGTGAAGGATTACAGCAGGAAGGATGCAAAGGAGAAAAGTCATGAAATGGAATAATAATGGGAGCAATCAATGGACAAGTAATCAGGTTTGGTTGTGCTCAGAATAGAATCAAAGCTGACTAAAAGTTATTTTAGGTCATCATTTTAATTAGCATGAACTCTTGTCTGTGATTGGCTGTTTGGTGGTACATATGTTACACTTACTGCTGAGTTTTAAATGCAAAAACAAAGATAGGGAGAAAGTGAGATGAGACACATTTAGAAATATCAGTGCTGCAAAAATGTTAATTAAAAGCAAAAAAAAAATTTGAAGGGAAATATTAAATATTTTAATTTGCAAAGTGTGTTTACATTTTATTTGTGATTTAGACATTTTTTATCTCAAAATTGTGACTTTTACTTGAAATATGGCATAATAATGACTCTAGCAGCCCAAACGGGACAAAACGGGTTTAGAAAATGAATGCATGAGTTTTAAAAAGTTATAAAGTTATAAAAGTAACATTATATATATTCTGAGAGCGGCAGCTTCACGCTAACGTAGCTGACAAGTGACTTTTGATGACATCTTCAAGGGTTAGTAGCGTCCGATGTTTAAGACACTACTTTATGTAGGGTTAGGGAAAGAATTCAGATTCAGCCATAGTTTCACTAACAACCGCTGAGAGTCTTTTATTCCCAAAAACACTTTATACCTTTTTGGATCTTTTGTGCACATGTACCATAAAACTACTGGGTCAAACATTCTCAAAGCAACA
Organism: Oryzias melastigma; assembly: GCF_002922805.2. Classification (NCBI taxonomy): domain Eukaryota; kingdom Metazoa; phylum Chordata; class Actinopteri; order Beloniformes; family Adrianichthyidae; genus Oryzias; species Oryzias melastigma. The sequence continues at coordinate 26,239,728 of NC_050521.1, read as the reverse complement.
ATAGTGAGTTTGCATTTGTTGATATCAGATCGGCCACAGTATCATCATCTGAGAGCTGAGCACAAATAAGATAAGATTTAGTGAAACATGGGATCAATGGTTCTTGAAATAGCAGAGATCAATGGGATTAGCAGAGATTCCCCTGGCAGGTGGAGGTCGGGACGGGACGAACGCCGCTGTCATCTCGCAGTAAGCTGTCTGGACTAATGCAATTTAAAATGATACCGCAATGTTATTCATCAAGCGCTCGCGGGTCACACTTAAATGTTTCTTGCTATGATGAATATGATCTCAAGTGTTCCCATCTGTGCAATAAGTTGGCAAATACCAATTTTTTCCTGGGCTCTCAACAGACTTTTCTAACGCCGGCCTTGATTGTGGTGGATTCTCCATTAGTTTTGATCTGCAGCTGAGTATATCTTCCCTGTGAGAGCAGTTAGAGGACACAGAGCAGCTCGCAGAACCTGCTTGAGCCTTGCACACATTCATGCTTTTAGTCACCTTTATGGTCCCTGGGCTTGCAATAAAAAAATAATTGTACAGTGGCTTCTGGAGCCGACTGCACTGCGAAACAAAGGGGAGGGAAGACCAACGGGAGGGAGGCTTCATCTGCATACTTAAAAGCAACACTTTCAATGCAAAACTCAAATTTAAGAGCCAAGTTATGACACCAGTCAAACACACAAAAAATGCTGACAATTCTTGTTTAGCATTACATCACCACTATACCAACTAAAACAGGGTTGAACAAACTTTTTGACTCATGCGCCAGAAAGATGTTCTAAAATTTGACAGAAGGGCCGGACCAAGCCCACATGGATGGAGAGTTTTGGTAATCCGGCGTCAAAACTGAAGCTTTTGTTCCAATTTTAGGTTCAGTTGCACCAATGGGTAGATGTCCCTTAAGGAAAAATGCAAACTTGGAGAAATGCTGCGTCCATGAGATGTCTGACACAAAAAACAAACTTGAAAATTCAAAAGACAACTCATTTTCTTCACCTAAGCAGAGGTTAATGTGCATTATATATGAGTGGACACCAGAATGGAGGGAAATTTTAATGAGGATTATCAATATCATTTATTCCAGTTTGGCAAGACAGAATTAATAGTTTAGTTGGTCGCATACGTATGGCCTCCAGGAAAGTTTGACCACCTCTGTACTAAAAACCTTAAAATTAAAGGCCGTTAACGTCAGTAGAAGAACAACACAACATTTTACATTCATTTTTTGTTTAAAAAAATCACAAAAATCCACTTTACTTTGACATGTTTTCTCATCAAGCTGCTTAGTTTCAGACCAGAGTTTGATTCCTCCGATAGTCTCCAAAAATACAAGGTTTGATATTCCTGGAGAGCATTTAAAAACCCACTTTGATGAAAATCATTTTAGTGTTTTTAGCATGTTCTGGACAGACAACACATATTAAGAAAATGAAGGTCCAAATTCTATTTTGAATATTTCTGTGTTGAAATCGTTTTGAATTTGGTGCAGACAAAAAAATGGGTTTGAAAAAGGTTGTTTTGGAACATAGAAAATACGCTGGGCAAGATTTAAGGTTCCCGCTCCGCGTTGTTCCACAATGGGGAGGGCAAAGGGGGCGGGGTTGCTCCCCGTCACAATTTAGAGGTGAATTTCTGAAGAACTCCTGTCACTCTGTAGAAACTGTCATAGAAAACATTGATTTTTGGATAAAAATGGTATAATCACTATAATTAAAATCAGTCAAAAGACAATCGAGATGTGACTTTTGTACAGAACAGGCTGACTGATGCTGCAGCCAGTGATCCAAAGACTTTATGAGAGTCTCGACTATGGCTCCATCTTTCGGTTTTAAATGCAGTTTATGCTCCTCTTTTACTCTTAAAGTGCAGAAAAAAGCCGACATGTTCTTTTCTGTACATTTACGTCTGAGGAAAAGTTATTTTTAGGGAGGACTGATCATCATCGTGGAGTCTGGAAAAAAGGGAAGTGTTTGTTTATGTTGTTAAAAGGCTAACAGAAGAAGAAGATAATCGATGCATGGAAGCAGTTCTGTCACATGAGAACTACTGTAGCTTTTTTATTTTAAAAAAGAAAAGATGTCTGCTGCTGTGGACTACTAAAGTTAAGCAAATCAATAACTACAGATTTTTTTCATATCTTATGAACTTCATCATTACAGCAGGGAAAGCTGAAGATTCAACAACCCTTCCACCTTTGGAGTCATAAATCTGTGTGCAGCTCCGGCAAACTCCGGCTCTGTTGAACTCACAGAGGCGCCACTTATGATCAGAAAATCTGCTCTTGAAATTTACTCTTTGCACTCACTTTACATACTGAATTTGAAGCTCCAACAGTGTTGAGACAAGATAAATATAAGGTTTGATCTTGTCAATGACTGGCACCAAACACAAATTCTAAAGCCACAAAGGTAGAACTGAGGAAGATTAAATCTACATTTGTTAGTTCTGCAGATAAATTATGGGAACACTGGGGGAAAAAAGTCAAAAATGAGTCTAAAAGTCATCAAGTTTGATACATTTTTGTTTAAAAAAATCTGCTAATGGGGTAATAAAATAAGAAAAATGATCTTATTTGTTTTTATTTGACAGTCGACTATTACGTCCTCCTGGACAGGCTGGAAAACTGGGTTGGGGTATCTGGATCCACTTTAATCTGGTTCTCTTATATGACTGGTAGTTTTTTTCTGTAGTGTCTTCTAAGTTTAAGCTTCTGGTGTGCCACAAGGCTCTGTTTTGGGACCTCTATTGCTCATTTTAAATCTACTGCCTTTGCAGCATATTTTAAGCACTTTACTTACCATTCTTATGCTGATGATATTCAGCTTTATGTGTCTTTTAAACCTCAGGATGTTTTTAAAATATAGATTTTACGCAGGTGTCTAGATTCGGTTAAGAGATGAAAAAAAACAATTTAAGACAAAAATATTTTTATTTCTTAAGATTCAGTTTTTGCAGTGAATCTGGACACTATTATGCAGATCAGAATGGGCGGGGCAAAGAGATTTTGGCCCGCCCAGCAAATTTCCTGTCATAAAAATACTTGTTTGCTCCTGATTCACAATGATTACATTTGATGTTTAATTATGTTTAAAATATGACATCACTAGAAAAATGCCACAAAAATGTAAAAAAAAAAGATTTTTATTGGATTGGATTTTATTGGATTATGCGGATCCACGAGATTGGATGTGGCTTCTAGCCGGGTAGGCTGCCGTTCGCCGAAATATGGTGGTTCGCTGTTCCGTATTGGATGCTCCTCGAGCCGTGGATCGCCGCTTGCCGGGGTCTGTTTGCTAGCCCAGCGGGGATTGATCACGCCAGTCTCCGGGCTTGGATGTCGCTGCTCGCCGAAGGTAGGCCGCCGTTCGCCCAAGTTTGGTGGAATTAGCCGCGCCGAGCAAGATGCTGCTCCCGCGTCGTAGGTAGCTCTTTGCCGGGGTTTGGTTGCTGGTCACGCCGGGTCTGATCACGCTGATCTCAGGGCTTACGACGTCGCTGCTTGCCGGGTAGTGGGCCGCCGTTCGCCGGAGTTTGGAAACACAGTCTTTAACGTATTTAGTTGGGTTTTGCAGTTATTTGTGAATTTAAAGTTCACAAAATCGTTTTCTTTCTAATTTACTGTTTGGAGCCCGTCAAGGCACGACTGATCCTGCCGCCATCTTAACCTGGTCTTTACGGTAGCATGTAGTAGTACTTTATTAGCCTAAAAACTCCAGTTAAAAGTTGCTTGAGATTCCTTAAATCCGCTATAGATCACCATAAAAACATTAAGAATATCAAGTGTTAAAACACGACTATCAGCTGAGATGGAAGACACCACCAGCACATAAATCTCTGCTCATACAAAGAGCTTTAATGGAAGAACTTTGTTGAAGGTTGCAATAAACGGAGCATGCATGATTCGCATCGCACAACCTCAAGCTGAAGTATTTATGAGAAGATGACGGTTGAGCCACACAGGCCCGTCAGAGCAGCACCACATCGGCTCATGTAGAACAAGTGTCCGGGACTGGCAAGTGTGTGTGCAGCGCGGTAAAAGAAAGGAGTCGCTGCACGATTATATAACAAGAAATCAACTATTCATGATCCGCTCAGCCAGGACACCGGAGTGAAATGTTCTCCGGCTCTTCTCCCTTTTCCCTCTTTATCTCATCACATAAGGAAATTGCTGAACTTTTATTTTTCCTCGTCTTATGCTAATCTGCGTTTGTGTTTTGTTTCAGTGTTAAATCCTATTAGATATGTAAACGTGCCCTTTTAGCTGGTGTCTGACACTACAATGACATTTGGAAACAAAAGTTTATTTTCAAACAAAAACATCCCCAAACTTTCTGTTTTCAGTTTGTGCTGAAGACATTCTTTTTCACGCTTTTGCGTTTCTAATAAACGTAGAACTGAGAACTCTGACTCGTCAGTTGTTGTTTTTTTATCAGTCAGTGTAAATGAAAAGTGAATTTCAACTTTCTGACAAGTTCTTCCTGTTGGGACAACCCAGAAATACAACAAAATAAGTGTGTCGTCTAATTTGTGATATCCAAATTATATGTAGGATTCTGATCATTTAAACCATTTTGTGTTTTTTTGCATATTTTTTTATTTTTTCTGTTCAGTTACAACATGATCTGTGAGGTGAGACACATTTGTGACAAATACATGAAAACAGAAAAAACTGTGAGGAGATCAGGTGATGCTTCAGAATCCTGATACTATATTGATATTCATAGATGGACAAAACGAAAAAAAAAAAAAAAGAACCTCATTACCTAAATTGTTGAATTTGGATAAACAAATGTCAGTCCACAGTCCACCAAAGCCCTCTGTCACAGAGGTCCAGCTGGGCTGTTTTCATGCAAATCACCTCCATTTTAAACAAACCCATCAGAAAAACAGATAATTACCAAAAGTAAATTTACTTCTACACAGTTTAAAATGCTAATGTTTAGGCTAACTATTGTTAAAAAGTGAACATTTTCCTCTCCCAAGTTTCTGTATTTGCATCAAAGGGCTTATTTAATTTATTTAGGCTGCAATCACATATCCCAAAATGCTTTTTTTTTTTAGCAAATTCAGCAGTTAGACATCTTAATCTTAAAGATTCTCTAGATTTCTCCCCATAGCGTGGTGACAGTTGTATTTGTGACCGAAGAATTACTGTATATCAACTAAAACATAGAGCAAACAGAACTCTGTCCCTCTGACATTCTAGATTCAGCCTCATACTGATCTTAAAATCTGCTGCTTCTATGTTTCAAGATGTTTTAATAAACCTTACTGATTCCTTTCACCAAAAGTACAAAAGTTGTGTTTTTAATTTTATCAACTGTTCTGACTAAAGCTGAAAGATAAAGTGTCTCTAGAGGTTCTGCTCTCACTAAAAGAGTCTAACAGCAGGAGAGTCAAACTCAATCGCACACGGGACCAAAATCCAAAACGCAGTCTACAAGGTACACATGTATTGAACACAATAAAACTAAACTTTAAAATTGTAACTTTTCAATATAAATATAAAAAGCAAACAGACAGAAATATTAATCAAGAATAAATCAAGTTGGACTTAAACAACTTTCAATATTTGACTCTTAATAAAAATATATTTAGTCAAAATGATACAAGTTAGAAATAAACTAAACGTTAAAAGAAAAACCCTACAGTTTTTTTACACCATTTTAAATGAAACATTAATCTGTTATTAATCCTGCTACTCCTTACCGGACCGGACCGGGCTGCTCAGGGGAAACAGTGGAAAGATAACATTGGGCTATTATTAACAATAATATAAAATGATCTGGCGGCCTGGATAGAATTACCTGGCAGGATAGATCCGGCTCTCGGGTCTTGACTTTGACTCATGAGGTCTATAGCATAGTGGAGACATTTATTGAAGATTTATCTATTTATGTAAGTGTCACACAATAGTGAAAAAAAAAGTTCTTTGGAAACCCTTGCTTGCAACCTGGTTATTAGAAATTAGAAAATAAGACAATGAGATTGCAGTTTGTGTGGACATCTATGGACATTTATATCAACCCCATTTATTGGTCCATAAGGAGTCAGTACTTGCACCTTACTAACAGCTGACTGTCTGGTCTTCTTCACATCCTACTGGTGGAGCTGATTCTGCTCTGAGCTCATTTGCAAATAAAAATAATATTCTAGACTTGATCTTTTGGGACTCAAACTTCTTTCTGTTCATCGCACGCCATCGTATTTGTTTAAATCCTCAACAGATGTTTTGGAGTTTTGTTTGGTTTTTTTAATGAATGCCTTGAGTCACAGAACATGAATTTGCAAACAAAATGTGAGAATTTCATTTTCTGTTTGCTGCTTGAGCTTTGAATCCCTATTACTCATCATTAAGGAGGGAATCATCCGTTTCTGGTCCAAATGAAAGCATGCACAAACCCAACTGTAGAATCCATTCCACTAGAAAAGAAATTAACATTCCTGAATCAGTGATCTGTATGTCTGACACCTCAAGACCTCTCTCACGGTCATTTACCGCAGCTTGAGTTAGATTTTCAAAGAACAAATTGTTTCTGGATGTAAGAAGGTTGTTATACTGACTGTTTTATATATATATATTTATCATTGTTTTTAACAACTGATGCTTATTTCTTTATTGTTTTAGCAGGAGTAAGGGTAATTCTGACATAAAGAGATGTGATAAAATGAAAATTGCACAACTTTTTTGTGCTACATTTACTCTAAAAACACTACGATGCGATTCGTGCGGGGGAGGCGGCCATTTTCAATGTTGAGCCAATGGAACAGACGTGAAATTAGGCAATCTGAAGTCCTGTGACGCGATATGAGCAACAGCGCCGCGAGAAGGTCTGGCAGCTGCTCAATTTGAGTGATGAGGCGCGAATTGGGACATAATTTAAATATCTGAAGTTTGACAGGTCACCACATCGCATCTAACAATCAGTAACTCAGCTTTAGGTCCTTGACGTTTTCAATGACACAGAGAGTAGAATGCTAATCCAACCTGAGCGTTTTTGTCCTCAACTTTAATCTTTTTACTTAATCCATTGGAGCCTCAGGTTTCCAGAGTTATCCAGCTACTTTTGAGCGCAGGCGGGAAACAGTCTGGACAGATCGGCGGCTTTTGCACCGCGGTGGAGCTCACTCCCTCGATGTGCTGGCAGACAGGGAGACGCTGCGGGGTGCGGAAGCTGCCGGCTCGGGCGTAATCGAGACGTTAAAAAAAAAGGAAAAAAGTCTCCTAATTGTATTTTTTTTCTCTTGGGTTAATACGAGAGCCTTCAAGGTCAGCTACAAAGACACAGAATCAGATCAGAAGCGGCTGTCATACAGACACAGCCCTCTGTACAGGGGGTACAGAGGGCTGCTTTACATCTTTTGATAATACTCATGTAAACTCAAACATGGAGACATGATTTCTGATGTTTTTTTTAGAACTCTTCACAATAAATAAATCTGATTTCTCAAAATCA
>NC_050521.1:26201803-26231816 GCF_002922805.2 Oryzias melastigma | reverse complement strand
CAGGAACATTTTTTGATAGATGACGACCAGCAAATTTGTTTCGCGATAAAACAGAGACAAGGCAATCAAATTAGAGCGTGTTTCACGTTTAATGAGAATGCACTTTTCAAATATGATCTGTGCTGCAAGATAACAGCACAAAACTGCACAAAACCTTAGTTTTAGCCTGAAATGTGGTTGTTTCTCCCCAAAAGTTCTGAAATAAAACAATAATAATTTCAGACCCCCCCCCCATGATCACATGATCACATGATCACCATGAATCGATTAAAGAGGAGAAAAGCGACCTTTCATATCTGGTTTACTGTTTACACTTTACATTCATAAAATGTTGCATATCAACACAAAGCTGCTTTCCTTCACTTCAGAGTCCACTTTGCATCAATGATTGAAGAGTCACAGTAGTTGAAAAAACGTCAACGATGGAGCTAAAGTTAAAGAGCTACTAATTAGCGACACGTGGCATGAAGGGTTTAATTAAAGAAATGTCCACATTCAGATAGTTTGTGGTAAAATCTGTCATTTAAATCCATATTTCAGATCCATCAATGTCGATCTCGTCAAAGGGGAGGATGTTTTAGAAACTCTTGACTATCCAGATGCTGTAAAACTGTTGGGGGTTACAGGGTTTAAATGAGACTTTGACTCTGTGGTTAGAACTGTCTGTTCCCAGCGCGTTAACCCTGCAGAGTCCCTGCAGAAACAGCCGCCTGCTGCTCTATAAAGCTCTGTGGAGGAGGAATCTTTAACCAAACGGTAAATCAACATATGAGTCATCGTCAATGAATTCAGTGTCATATTGGTTTATCATTGGTGTTATACATGGTAAATATTGAAGGCAGCTTGACAGCAGCAGTCATTTCAGTTATCTTAACTTCAGCATAATGAGATTTTAACTCCCATCAGTTTTCAATGTGATATGAAATGTTTTTAAATCATTGTGACTTTTATGTTTTTTTATCTTTAGAGATACGGGACATGGTAGCCAGTATTCATTAATCCTATTAAATCTATTGACTGCGGTCAAATGAGCCGCCGTTCACATTTCTGTGGTCAAATCAGCATCACTGGATTTTTGGTGTGAGTTTCATCCAATACTTACGGTAGCAGGACTGAGAACGCTGGAAAATCTCCACCAGACTCCACGGAGCTTCTTGATGTGACCACGGAAATGTGAACGGCGGCTCATTTGACCGCAGTTGGAAAGGATTGTAAATCAATGAAAGAGCATTTTGATGTTAGCTTTGATTATTTTATCAAGAACTCTGAGAAACCAATGATTGAATGTATTGATCACAGTCAATAAACATTGGAGAATTAGCTAAAAGAGTCTTTGGTGAACTGGAAGGAGAAAGAATCAGGATTTTGGAGGAAGTTCTGTCCATGAAGATCTTCACTTCCTCGTCCAGCTGACATCTGGATCAGAACCATACGGCTGGACATTACCCAGATTGATGGATGTTTTTATGTAGCAGCGGTGAAGATTTATGCTAGTGAGACACAGGAGGGGATAAGGGGCGGAGCACCAAGAGCCACGCCCCCTCAGAGGAGATTTTGGAAACAGAGGCCTCAGATCAACATCACAAAGGGTTTTTAAGACATTTAGGTTGTGAGATGTTGGTTAAAAACTTCATAATAATAATTAAAACACTACTTGGAATGTTTTTATTATTCTTATTATTATTATTATTATTATTAAAAAAATGTCACAGTGAGACTTTAGGAGTGTAGAGACTTTCTTGTAGGTTTGGTACATACATTAAAGTTCTTAGAAGGACTTAAAAGAATTGAGTTTGACCGGACCAATTTACACCTTCTCGGTCCAAATTGCTCCAGTCTTTCAAATATGATACTTGTAAGATTGTAAAAAAAATAATTTGAACAGACCTCAGATTTTTATCTCCAGTATGAGAAAGTTATGCACTTCTTTGCACCTTCCACTTTTAAAAGATTGTTATTCAAAGAAAAATTTAAACATTTAACTGAATAAAAAACAGTTGCAATTAAAAATATATATATTTATATTGCTTATGTGTATGTTTATTTATTTATGGTTGTCCATCTCTCTCAACATCTGATAAATATTATAGCTGTTCTGGATCGAATAAGAACCCCCAAATAAACTCCATTTATACACCAGACAATTCACTTTAATTACATGTTCAGTTTAAGTTCCTGATTACCCCCAAAGGCACAAAGACTGATGCAGAAGTTTAAAAAGACATCAGCGGAGTGAGACACGTTCTCACAGAAACTCTTTGAAAAAGATGGAGAACTTTTGCTTTGCAGGGTGAGTTGGAGGCAGCCCAGAGGGAAGCAGAGTCTCTGGAGGCTCCGGTCGATGATCAAGAGAGACCAGCTGGAATTCCCTCAGAAATACTCCGTGTCCTCCTCCAGGGTCACTCGGAATGTCTCTCAGATCTTGGTCTAGTGCAGGTATGACTTTTGTTTGGACTGAATAATTCATTCTACTAAGGAGCTGAATGGGTTCTTTGGGTTTATCCAGGTTGTTCTTAAGGCTTTCATTAGAGGCAGAAAGCAGCTGAAACTGAAACGTTGTATATCTTATAAAAAGAAAAAGTCATATGAAGTTTGGGGTTTTTTGAAAGCAGCTATGTTTATGTTCAGGCATCACTGTAACTTACTCGTTTTAAACCCTCTGGATCAAGAATGCCACAACTAAGAATGACTTTGGGTTCCATTTTTTCATTTCTAAAATTGTACATTTTCATGGGATTTGTTGTCATTTGATTCTGTAGCTTTTCCAGCTTGTTGCTAAAATATTGTTTGCTTGTGTTTGTTTGTTTATTTTTTTTTAAGGTTATGCAACTTTAACTGTTTAATGGTTTTATGGTTTCCTTAAAAAAACTAGAAAACCACAAAACAGTCAGGTGTCACTAATTAGTCATAACAAAAACAGTAATTTGGATGTTTTGTTTTTTGTTAAATAATATTTCACTTATTGGTTCTAAGTTCATGTCAATATATAAACACTAATATGTAATAATTACTTTTTAGATTTGAATATTTACAACTTAATGAATGGAAGTTGTTTTAACTTGAATAAAAATACTAAAATGTTTGAGTTAATAAACATCAATGCTCTCAGCCAAGTCATCCAGATTTACAGTGTATTCTTGGTTCTCCATAAAAAAATAACACTAAAAAATACACACCTAAGACTTTAAAAAATATAGATTTTTACATGAAATGTTAAAATAATAATAATGGTATTCAGAAAATATCTGTTCACCTAATAAAGAAAACTCGGAGATGAAGAAACAAAGTTTGTTTTGCATTGTGATCCCTCCTGTTGAACCAAACCTAATTAGAGATCTGGTAATGGTCTTTGTGGACAGAGGTCTGACCGGAGCTCACCATGAATCAATAGCTCACAGCTTATCAGCGTTCAGGGAAAGGTAACAAGTCCTGCTTTCACTGATAACAGCAGAAGCTGTAAGTGATATGGATTGATTCTGCTTGAAAATATCATGAAAGAAAGTCGGTTTGTGTTGTGGCAGAGCTTCATGTGTGTTGTCTCATAAACTTTGGACATCCAGAGTCACTGCAGCTTTATAAAAAGCACAGATCAGGTGGAGGGATGGACTAACACTCTGTGGCGATTATCAGATCCCAGTCATCCTCATGGAGGACATGTGGGGAGGAGGAGGACGGGATCCCTGTGGAGCAGATGAGCAGCGTTAGCAGGAGGCTGAGACTTCAGAGTCCACATAGTGAGGTGGTGGAGACTGTTTCAAAGAGGGTTTGGGGTGTGGTGACAGACTGAAGGTTTGATTTAACGAGCTGTAATTCAGTCTGACTAAAAAAGTTCATTGGATGGAAGCGGTTTGACGTTTATTTGAAAGCGTGGAAGTAAATGGGTAATGGAAAAAAAAAATCATAAAAATGAGGTGTAACGTGCTCGATCAATCGTTGGTGTGAAGATTTTTAGGTTTGAAAGTGTTCTTGCATGCTGGTGATGGAGCAGGACAAGGAGGAACTGCAGCAGTGGAACACTGATCCGGCCGGATCAAGTCTTCTTCAGGGAGGATCAGTGAACAGAACATGACTGGAAACATTAAAGAAGAGATGAAAGAATAAAAAAACAAAGAATAACAGTCCAATTTAAAACAGAAAAGTCCTTATATTAAAACTCAGTGCAAAACATGTCTGGAACTCTCACCAGCTCATTCAGTAAATGGATTTGTAGGTCCTTTTTAGAAGAATAAAGGTTTCATGTCATTGCACAAACGTCCAACTTCTAATTGTGGATTACAGATACTTTTTGGAGTTGTTTTTTTTCTCTCTTCAAGTTTCATTTCTAAGAAAATGACACTAAACGATCAATCCATTTTCAACATACTTTGAAATAGTTAAGGGTCTTAACCCTTGTGCCGTCCTAGGTATGTTTGCATTAAAAGTAGGGTCATCTGGACCCCACAAAAGCGGACAGCTTTTCGGCTGAGCCTTTTAACTCAGAGTGAATCAAAGTTCAGTCCGATTTCAAACGATCCGAGACCACCTTAAAAGATGGGTCAGAGAGCAGTTCCTGGTCCTGGTCTGCTTGGGTTTGTTTAGACTGAAATTAGAGGAAGGGAACTCTGGTTCCCTCTAACTCTTATGCTATCTAAGGCATGTTTACATCAAAAGTGCGGTCATCTGGACCCCAAAAGAACGCAGTGAACTTTTTTTTTTTTTTTTTTTATCTTCACTGGTGTCCAAGCCAGACATAAGATCCTGCCCACCTTTAAGATGGGAGGGATCACTCATCAATACAAGAGTGGGGTCAACTGGACCCCAGAAGAGAGCGCAAGGGTTAAAAAAAATATTTGCAGTGTAACATGTCCACAGTAAATTGTCACATGATCAAGAACTTCCTGTTTGCGCCAAGAGAAGAGAATAGCAGCGAGAACATGGATAGGACATGGATTTTTGGTACATGTCATGCTTAAGGTGTTTAGTGCTTATAAGACTGAGGTCTAAGTCCAGCACTTAAAGGTCAATGATGGCTCACGATGCGACTGGCTGGGTCGGGCTCACCTGAGTGGACAAAGAGCCACCTGGAGCTCTAGCAAAACCAAAGGAAACACTCAGCATAATGCTGAAACGAGGCAGAGGGATGCTCGGGATGAAACAGCCTCCATAGAACAGGCTGTTAGTGTTGTGAGAGCTGAACTCTGACACAGACACCGAGTTATGCCTTTAGAGCACCGCTGAGGCCCAAATCCATCAGCCAACAGTGGATCTCAGGCCAAACGACTGAGGCAGAAGTCAGAGAAAAAAGGAATCACAGCTAATTGTTTCTTCAGGAGGTTCACTGCATTTACATCACTTTAATCAAGTCAAAATGTTCATTATTTTTACTGTTTGAATGTGTTTGTATTTAGACATTTTAAGAGCGACTTGTATTTAGAAAGGAGGACTGCTCTTTCCTTTCGTTGAGGTCACTTCAGCGTCTCTGCAGCACTGAGATCCGTGTGACGTAAACCCGCCATCTGTCCCCTTTTGATCAGGGAGCGTCCTGTGACGGTGAATTTATCCAAAAATTTCAGAACGTGTCACAGTCCTGATACAATGTGTTCTTTAAAAACTAAGTTCATATTCTGACTCAGTATCTTATAAACTACATTACAGATTAATGTAGCCAAGAATTTATACACGAATGTGTTGCCAAATATCAAAGACTACAGCTCATTAAAAACTGCCACTTCTACCAATCTGGACACTTTTATAAAAGTTTGTCTTAATAACTACAATATTTTTTGACTTAATCCGACATATGTTACAGTAGATATCCTAAAGGTCAGAAGAAAGTTCAAACCTCTTGTTCAAGTTGGAACACGACAGGTTAAGACTTTGAATGTTCATAAAAGATGTTGTACATTAATCTGTTGAACATAAAGAACACTATGAGTAGAAACATGGCAGTTCCCATTTCCCTTTACTCTCTTATGCTTGGAGCTACTAAAGCCTATTTGTGTTTGACCAATAAAATCTGGTTTTAGGGAGGAATATGTTAAGGTAAACTTTACCGTTTTTTTCCATCCTCTGTTATTTTGTCAAGATTAGCGTGCCAACCATCTCAGAGTTGTCCTACGGAGCTAATAGAGCAATTCAAACATTTATAAGTTACGCTTTTAGTGATTTGTTTTCGTTATTATTGTAGATGTGAAACATTAACAGTTGTGTTGGCCTGCAGCGGACCAATGACCTGCTCAGGGTCTACCCTGCCTTTGTCTAGAAGCAGGAAAAGGCAACTCCAGTCCTCGACGGCCGCAGTGTCTGCATGATTTCCAGATATCCAAACCCTACTCATGACTGATTACCTGGTCCAGGTGTGTCCAGCCAATTAGAACATGACAGAGTAGAGTATGTTGGGAAACATGCAGGAATATGGCCCTCAAGGTCTGGAATTGCACCATACCTAGTGTAAAGGATCCAGAACTTGGAATAAAACCTGGACCAGGTCTGTAAAGACCTTGATATCCACATACAAACATATTCCAAAGGAGATCCAAGCCCAGTCCCAGCAAACTCTAGAAATCTTCACTCGGGATTTGGTGAGACTGGATCTTTAATCTATCAGGGCTGACGGATTGGTTGAGGATTTCCCCTTTCTTGACCAGAATAGTGTTGCGTGGACCTCCCAACCTTCATCAAAATCAAGCTCAATCATCCCACCTGTGTTCCTTTGTATATACTTCTTCACTTCAGTACGTAGGTTTACTCAGTCCATCAATTGTCAAGTTCTGTCCAGTTCATGTCTGCCCTAATTATTATGAATCTATTATGAATCCACCCAGTCTCTTTAAGTTTAGCGGCTCTCTATACACCTCTACTGTGTATATCTGTTTGGACCACAACTCGGCCCCATGTGAAACTACAAGTTCGATAAACTTCCGGCTTGGACATCAGACTCTTTCTGGACTCAGTAGCTACAATCCTTCCTCCACTGGTCCCTTCAGGAGAACAAAGATTCCACTCCCTTTATCCTATTTCACCAATAAGTCTTTAGCGGTGACCTACCCTCCCGCGAGTTGTTTCTAGGTTGTCTCTTTCTCGGCGTACAGACACTACAAACACACCAGAAATGATTCTACATGGGGAGAAGCTTTGAAAATGGATTGACAGTGTGCAATGTAATCAAGATTTTAGATTTTGTGTCAATGGCAAAAATGATATCAGAAATGTCTTGTCACACAACAAAGACAGTATCAGGTGTTACATCTCTGTTTTAAATCAACAATAAGACATTTTTAAACAGTATTATTTCTAGAAACATGAGGCCTCATTGTGACGATAAATGACACACAACTACAATGTAATTCCTGATAGTGTTTACTTTTTGTTTGTGTGCAAAAACAATAAATCTTGATCCTGTAAGATCAACAGGGATATTCTAAACCACCATCTACTATGTCCTTGATTAAACTAGGAATGTGTTTTGGGAGTAAAGTGATCTTCGTGACCTCCCATCGCCTCGAAGAGATGTGTGGGTCTGACCTTATGGCCGACCGCTGTGATACCAGTAGACTTGCTAGGTCATGTGTCACTAAAATTTCACACCAAGCAAATAGAACCGCCTGCATTCAAGGAGGTGAAAGAGCATGAGACTCCACTAAAGTGCTGGTCACCATCTTAATGAGACAGATTACAGAGTGACAAATACTGTCTGATCAAAGAGCAAGGTCAAGTTCTTAACCAATGAGAGATGCTGGATCAAAATGAAGCTGTTTTACTCCTTTTTCAGGAAACTTTTTATTGGTCTACATACTATAGTGTTTCAAAAAACTCTTTCTGTAAATGGACTGTAAAGAAATGTTAATTCATATCCAAAAAGATCTAATGAGACTTAATAATCAAAAACTCATCTTTAAGCATTGTACTTTCAACCAAGAAGTGAAGAGACGATGACTACATTCAATCTACACACTGAAGGTGTATTTAAAAATCACAGTCAATTCTACTGTTCTGGTCACACATAGATGGGAGTTTCTGCATGTCTGTAGCCTTGGGTTCCCAGGAGATAAAGCCAGAGTTGGGTTTGTTTTGGAGTATATGCATCAAAGTGCAAAAGAATGTCTGCACATTTGTAGCAACACATTTTCCTCATGAACAAAAACACGGACAATATAGTGTATAACAATTCTATCAACTAAAAAGCATGGTATTATGAGTAAAAGAAGACCAATCTCAGACCATTCTCTGCTTACTAAAATCGGGCGATATCCATACCACGGAAAAATAGTGGCTCAATTGAATTTATTTCATTGGAACCCGAGATAAATAACAGCCTCGCTTTGTCCATCTCCATTTATTCTATGCTTTTGTTTTCAATTTTTATTGATTTTCTAAATTGGAAATTTTCCACTAATCTCTGAAATGTTATAAAATGCAATATAAATAAAGATTGATTAATTCCTGACATATTCTACAGTGTGACAATAAACTAGTCTATTAATAAAAGAGTGTCTTGTAGAGTTGTTATTGACATCCTCAGTTGTTGGTGGTGATTCGACATGCTTTAAGTCTAGACTAGAAAAAAAAAAGACAATCATTATAATATATACATTATTTAAAGAATTATATATGTTCTTATATTTAATCCATTACAGTCAAACTCACGTTCTTCTGTCAGAGAAAAATATTTCACTTATAATTCATTTCTTGTTCTTTTTTATAACCCAACAGCCTCCAGATAAGCTGTGTTTGTAGAAAATATATATTTTTTCCATAGGTAAATGATAAACTCTTGCTAGCTATAAAAAAGTTTTTTGTTCTCGACAAGTCTTTAAAGCGCCCTTAACTTCCTGAGTTACATCAGATCAACCCTGACGTCCTGTTTGTTCCTCACAGGCGGGATTTTGTTTTGTCTGTGTCAGTACGTATGCATGTATGATGTGCAAAACATTCCCCTGAATGTCACATTTGATAATGTGTGTCCCGGTAATGTGTGTCCTTGTGGGTGACACACAAACCCGTGCGTTGCTTCCTAAGAGGCACTATTTAGGAAGTGACGCACTGCCACCTCCCCTGAAATAAAATGTGTTTTTCTGCCATGAAATTTGTCATCTTAATCTGTTTTTCCTCTCTCAGTTTCTTTCGCACTTATTCTCTGACTCATAAACATGCACACACAAACCCTGAGGGGCTTAAATCCGTCACTATACTACCACTAACATGTTTAGTACTGAGCTGCAAGTGTGCGTTGTGACACTGTAGGTTTCAAATATGTGTGCGTCCATTAATGCAGACAATGATTCTCTTCAAGTTGGTCCCAGAGAACCATTTTAAAGGGACGTAGTTCATTTCAACTGTACATATTTTGGCCGTTATTGCTGTAATTTACTAGCATTTGATGATTTGACAAATGTTCTCGACCTTTGGTTAAATCTATATTTTCTTAACCCTATATAACCATTCGTATCATATTTGACACACATCTCAGCAGCAAACTCAAGTGGGCCCCACATGGCTTATTTTTGGACAGAAAAGGTGGGCCCCGACTGGGTTTGTTCGCAGTTTCCATGGCAGCCCCACCTGTGGTTGCCCACATTGACTTAAGTGGAGACTCAGTGGGAACTTGCCTTCACTGGACATTGTAGCACGCTGGTGAGCTCCACTGTAGTGTGCTAGCGAGCTCTGCTGTAGCATGCTAGCGAGCTCCTCTGTAGCATGCTACAAGCCGCTTTACAACGACCTAGCAAGCTCAGCTGTATCAAGCTAGCAAGTTCTGGCGTAGCGAGCTCCTCTGTATTGTGCCAGCAAGCTTTCTGTATTGAGCTATAGAGCTCTGCTGTAGCATGCTAGAAAGCTCCGCTATACCATTCTAGCGAGCTCCACTGTATCATGCTAGTAAATTCCTCTGTATTAAGCTAGCGGGCTCTGCTGTAGCATGCTAGTGAGCTTTGCTGTAGCGAGCTAGCAAGCACCTCTACAGCAAGCAAGCAACCTCCTCTGTGTTGAGCTAGCAAGCTCCACTCTAGCATGCTAGCAAACTTCACTGTAGCATGCTAGCGAACTCCACTGTAGGATACTAGTGAGCTTCGCTGTAGCATGCTAGTGAACTTCACTGCAGGGTGTTCCGCTGTTAACCAGGCGGCTCAATAGCATAGCGAGCCAACCCACTGAGTATCCACTTAGCCAATGTGGACAAACACACTTCTGCCCACTTCTGAACCATATGAGGCCCACTTGACCTTGCTGACTGGGATGTTTCTGACTGTGATCTCATTAATATTATCAATATTTTCCTTTAAAACCCATTCAATAGAAATGGATTAATGTTTTATTTCCTGCAGTTCAGTATCATTCCACTAGAGGCAGGATAACTTTTCCTGCTCTTTTCAAAATGGCTGCTTCCATGACATCTCAAAAAAACACTCTTGGTGGGAAAATGTTTTTCTAATTTTCAACACTTTGGGTTGAGTTTAACTCACCTATTGTAATTCATTTTCTCGTCCGCTTTTTCCCTTTCGGGGTCGCGGGGGTGCCGGAGCCTAACCCGGCTGCTGATGGGCGAAGACGGGGTTCACCCTGGACAGGTCGCCAGTCTGTCGCAGGGCCTAAACAATCTACCAGGAGTGGGGTTTGAACCCACGTGAGCATTTGCTCATTGGATCTTGAGTCCAACGCCTTAACCACTCAGCCATCCTGGTTACCTATTGTAATTCTTTTCCTTAAAGGACTACTTGCTGTATTGAAAACATGCAAAGTTTGTAGATAATTAATTATTTGTAATACAGTTCCACCATGTTATGAATGTGTGTGTCAAATTTAAGACAATTGCTAAATAAAGTCCTTTTTTTCTATAAGCAATATTTTCCAAACTACTGTAAGCAAAAACATAGCAACTCACCCATTGTATCATGATTGATCTTTAAATATATTTAAAAAAAACTGCATTTTCTGTGAATTCTTTGATGTAGTGGGCTTTACAGGGTTAAATTGGAAATTTGTCTGTTCATATAAGGCTTTAATCTAGCTCCCTTTTCCACGTTCAAGACTATCGGTTTAGATAAACGTCAAAATGTTTAAGCTTCTCAACAGAAGTGCTGCAAAAAAATTAGTGATACAATAAAAAACGTGTTTGCTTTTTCTTCAACGGATTTTCCAAGCTTACCTTAAGTTTCCTCCCCAGATAAAAAATGATGTCAGATGTCCAATAATGAGAAAGCACCAACCAGCTACCAACCACCAGGGAGCTTTTATTGCATTATCAATACAGATGGTGACAGGCCAGTGCCATGATAGAGACGAGTACTTAAAGTGAAGTCAGGCCCAATGATTCAGTGCATGGAAATAATAAAAGTCATGCAAGATTGTTTAACGGCGGGGAAACAATCATATTTTCATGTTTTTGCAGTCGTCTCCACTTATGGAAAAACCGGCGTTTACCTGCGTTTTGCCGTCCCACACAAATGAATCATGTTTAATTTTGCTGTGGCTCCATTTCTTCTGTGCATTAAGATAAATTACTGTCTGGAAAACGGTGTCACCTCTAAGCAGAAGCTGGTTTCATCAAATGCAGATATTTAGAGAGATTCCTCATTCGGTTGTAAATATAGTTGCTGGAATGAAAAGTACCGTATTCAAAACAAAAAAAATAAAGACTTCTGTAGTTTTTTAAATCTTTCCAACCAAGGTCACACCCTCAGCAGCAGCATGCGTGTTCCTTCTCCATTTTCCTAAATTGGACCATATTGAGAGCTGGATGTGACATCTGGATCTTCAGAATACTGGCTGACGAGTAAACTAATCTCCAGAAACAAAGATTAACTACTTATAAACTTTCCTTTGTCCAGATTAAATGGGTAAAACTTATGTGGAGGCATCTTTGAGGATTTGTGGCTTTGTTGTTTTTTCTATTGCTTGAAATTAAGTAATAAACCAATAAATAAACCAATTTTCTCAGGATTTTTTTGTACCCCCTCCAGAAATGTTTATTCTCATTGGTATCTGTTCCTACGTATTTCATCCAAATGTTTGGTTTGAGGATCCTGAAAGATCCTGAGATTATTCTGTTCTGGTCCAGATTATAAGAAATTCTACGGTGGAAGAAATTTTCAGTTTAAAGTGAATCTAATCAGAAAACAGAAAGTGCAAAACCGAGAAAATGAAATACTACAGCAAGATTTGGAGATGTTCCACTGCTATTGGCTGTCAGTAAACTCCTGTTAGTTAAAGCAGTGGCTGTTTTTGCATTTGTTTTATTATTTTGGTTTGAAAGCATAAATTGTGTAATTTCAGTCTCAGAATTATTTACAATAATTAATTTAAATGTATTGGAACAGGAAACAACTGAAAGACTCGATTCAAAGACTCTAACTTAAGGCCGTGTCAGACAGCTGCTACGTATATTTTGCACATATTGCACGGATGAAAACTGGTCAATATAGATGGAAAAAGTGAGAAAAGTCTTGGTCTCTCCGTGACCTTTAAATTACAATTTTGTTGATTTTAGGCTAAACAAAAAAAAATCTGTTTTCACTTGTAATTCATCAGAAATTAATCTCTGAGTTGTGGGCGGGACTGTTGGCATGAAAGTAAATTTCCGCTGATTTCCCATCATTCTTTTGTCTCTCCCTTCTGCTAGCTTACAGCCCCTCACCACCCGAAGTTAACATTACCGATGAGCAAAGCAGCTTAGATGAGGAAAACAGAGACGCACATGGATCTATTTGACTGCAGAACTGGAGCAGAGCAGGGAGACTATTGCCCGCCGCTTTGGAGTTTCTACGTCACAATTGAGAGATTTTTCAAACTGTGAGTTTTCTTCTGTTTCCGATTTTATCCCGATTTGATTAAAGAAATACTCAAAAATATCGTCATAATCTAAAATGCTTTTATATATGTCCTCCATCATGAGAAAAATATTACAAGAAAATGTTAAACACACCAAAAAATACTTTTTTTTGGTTGGAAATGGTCTTTTATACCAAAGATGCTGCCTGCAACACCAAGATTCTTCATCCATCTACACAATTATTGTAATTCCATGAAATGCTGATGCAAAACACAAAAAACTTTTTTTGTGATGAAATATATAACACCTTACTAATGTAAAGTCACAATCAGCTGATTTACACTGATTGTCTAAACCTGGGGTCCCCAAACTACAGTCCGCGGGTCGGATCTGGCCCACCTCCACATTTAGCCCAGCCCCTTAAACAATATCGGAGATATATCATTCTTTTTTTTTTATGTTTTAGTAATACATTTTCTGTGATTATATAACATTTGGTTATGTGCAGTAATTTGGAAAGACATAAATGTTTATGTTTGGACACACCCTTTGATTGTTACACACCCTGAAAACTGACCCGGCCCCCCATCAGAGAAGAAAACAGTTACATAGCCCTCACAGGACCCTTGGTCTAAACACCCCCAGTATAAAGTGTTGAATCTGACAGAATTATGTTAATTGCATCAAAGACTGAAGTTGTCAATAGAATGCAAACACTGGAGCTAAAGCTTTGGTGTTAACGGCTTAAGCAGCGAACAACAGGAACAAAGAAGCGAACGTTTTCAGGACATGAAGACAGCACAGCCCTCACAAGATAAACTGTTACTGCCAGAGACAACCGCTAGAATGTCTTTCTTCTCCTTTAACCCTAACCTCTTATTTTCAGTGTGAGTGCTGTAGTCCCAATAACCAAGAAGTCCAAGCGACTAAAACGACGGTTTGATGGTACAGACTTGTCCTTAACTCTCCCTGGAACTAATTTTGTTCTAAACTTTACATCTAGAATGCAGAATCTGTTAATCCACTTAATGATTTCAGGACGCACAGCAATAACTTAAATCTGCATAACTAAAATAAGATAACACCAACATTTAACAGAGTCAAATACCATGCTGTGAGTTAGATCAGGTTGGAGAGAATTGGAATCTGCAAAATGAAAACAGATGATCTAAATGAAGCCAAACAACTCAAGTTTGATAAAAAAAAAATAAAATCTGCAGTGGGTGATAATTTAAATATAGATGACAGAAAGTCCCTTCAGGCATCAGGAGTGATAGTCAATCTGAAAAGAAAAGCCATAAAATTTCTTCTTTTCACAAGTTTGACATCCAGACATGACCTTGACAGCAGCAGTTTTGATCTTATCCTCTTCGTCTTTCTTATCCACCAAGCTTCTGTCAACGTCTTCTATCAGCTAAGACCTGCTGATCTCATTGTATCCCTGAAGTCCCGCTCCGATCACCTTTTGTAAAACGTTCCCAGCGGACTTTTGCACGTGATTATGCTGTTTTTGGCTCAAATCAAAGAATCTGTGTTGTTTTCTTGGATATAGTTTCTGCAGAGCGGCAGAAGTTCATTAGAAATTCAGAAACACTCGTGGACAGATACTTGAACTCGTCCACCGGTAGGTGAGACCGAGAGAGGGTAAGCTACCTTCCTCCGCTCAAGACATTTTAAAACACCAAAAACCCCATTTTCATTGGAGTGGGTCTTTAAAAGATCCAAGAAAAATTTACCTAGATCTCAAAGTTAACTTTAGATTCAAATGATTAAAAAAATTTAAGCTACATATTTTTAACACCAAATATGAGTTGGTTTAGTTTTTCTGGAATGAGAGTTAGGGTGTATTCAGGCTGCACAGATTTGGTTTGAGTTCGTTTCGATCTGAACAAGTAGACCCTGGTCCGGGACCAGGAACTGCTCTCTGAGCCATCTTTCAAGGCGGTCCAATGGGACTGAGTTCTGGTTCCCTCTAAACTCTCAGCTCAGTGCTCAAAGCGGAACAGACGGCCTCTTTAGCTGGTGGTCTCATGATGGAAACAGATTAGGAATTAAGAAACTGATGGGCCACGGACAAATTAAAAGCAGGAAGAAAGTGCCAAACTGTTAGAATACTTATTTTAATACTGCTAAAAACACGTCTTGCTTTTTTTGTCTCGTTACGCTGCTGTTTTCCTCACAATCTATACGTCACAAACACGTATCAGCGCTCCTTCTTGGACGTCTTCTCGCCAGTGACCGTCTTGCAACAGGCCTCCACCGTGCCAAAGTAGCAGTAAAAGGTGTTGTACCTCACGCCGATACAGACGTTCAAAATTGGTGAATGAAATATAAACTTTGAATCAGTGAAAAAGTGCGGGACTTCGATAAATTCTGACTCTCGTTGCTTTGCTCCACCCTCGTAATTCCTCGCCAATAAGTGAAGAGATCTCCAGTCATGTGGTTTTATTTACAAGCTTTGGTTTGAAACTGGAAAATATGCATGGTTTGGGACTCAATGTGGACCTTTTTTTCTTTTTACAATACTCTTCCAAAAAAAATAAAAATAAATCAGCCAAACTGTTGCAGACCAGCAAAAAAAAAACAGAGATGTTTAAAAGTGTCTGAGGAGGTTGGAGGAAGTGGTTCTCATGGAACCGACAGTCGATATTAAAGTTAAGACAAACTCGCCTTTTTCTTCAGCTTTTTACCACTGAACTCTGCTCATCTGAGGCTCCAATTTTCTATTTTCAGCATCCTTGCATACTCACGCCCCGCCTGCCCGTCTGAACCTGTAAACTGCACTCGGCTGCTTGCAGCCTTTTACGTCTCCATCAGTTAATTCCAATTATCTTTTTTTTTTTAGTTTCCTGTTTGTCCCGAGGCTTGCTTTTTCTCCCACTTGAACTTCCTCTATGTTGATTTTTTTTATACTTAACGTTAGTTAAATCTCATCAATTTTGATTCACTGAGAAACTGTTGCTCGCATGAACACAAATGAGTAGCTTTTGATTAGGACACATGACACACTGAGTACAAAACAAACCAACCCATCTTTTCACTCCAGTGCATGCACGCACTCATCCCTACGCCCCCACACATGGCCAATGAATGCAGGGTAACCTTGGCAATCCTGGGAAAACTGCAGTACAAACTAATTAGCTGCTCAGAAATCAAGCCAGCAGGAAGAGTCTTGCTTTCTTTTTGCTCTTCGCTTTCAGTTTTTTCTCCTCCTGAGCAGGCCAGCCTCTGTGGGAAGAGATACTCTTGAGTGCTGCCAAGGTAAGACCGACATGAGGGAGGAGGGAGAAAGCAGGGAGGTAAGAAAGCGAGGATGAAACAATTGGAAAGGGATGGGAGGACGGAACAAGTGCAGAAGGTGTGAAATGAAGCCTGGAGGACGGCTGAGGTCAGACGGAGTGATGGCTCGGCCAGGAGAGACATTGAAAAGTGATGGCCACGGCTTCCCTGACAAGTTCCTGCAGCTGAACTGAGACAGCAGGAGGGAAACCTAGCAAGGAGACGGACGGATACAGGGAGAGGTAGGGGGAGCGCCGGGAAGGCCAATATTAGGACACACAATCCATGTGATGAGGCATTCAGCTTTGCTGGAGAGACACGGCTGAGAGACTCTTGAAGCACAGCAGCTGCAGGCAAATGGGAAGAGGCAAAGCTCGACAGGGGGAGAGGGGGACGGGAGACATACGGAGGGGTGAGGCGTCAAGGC
The DNA here is from genome assembly GCF_002922805.2 of Oryzias melastigma. Lineage (NCBI taxonomy): Eukaryota > Metazoa > Chordata > Actinopteri > Beloniformes > Adrianichthyidae > Oryzias > Oryzias melastigma. The sequence goes on along the minus strand of NC_050521.1, from coordinate 26,215,365 downwards.
AAGACCCGGCCCTCTTTATTACTGTCTTTATGAGCACAGCCATGTGCTGAGTTGAGACTTTATACATTTTGAATTAAGGCGAATCAATCATCTTAAAAAAATTACAACTTCTAGTTGATGGTGTCAGAGTTTGGCTCCAATCCAGAACAGGCTGTTTGAGAAAATGTGAGACTTTTCTCCCGTCATTCCTCAAGTTTAGCTAAAAAATTGGAAACATTTTGGTCATATCCAGAAACCCTTACCACCATAGAACATAAAAATAATGAAAATATTAACCATTATATCCATACAAGTATCTAAGACCTACTCCAATGAACATGCTGATTTGGGACATATGCTGTAGAGCAGGGTTCTCAAACTCAATTTACCTCGGGGACACTGAAGGCGGAGTCTATCTGAGGCTGGGATGCATGAGGTTGCATTTGTGCCAAAATGATGTCTTTGCGTCCGCTATCTAAATCTTTTATCCATCGTCTATGTCTACTGAACAAGTTTATTGAACATTTGTTCATGTCTATGTACTACTAAGCAATATCTTCTCCATGTCCTGTGAAACGACAGGAGCTAACGACGCTAGCAGCTGTTGCTAAGGACTTTTCCAACGACAAAAGCAAATGCGAAGTTTTAAGCATAAAGCTCCGGTCCCACTGTCTCACAGCCATTTCACAGCTGGAGCACGGAAAAGATTTCACATTAAAACAGATTAAAGATGATCGGAGTGGGACTTTAAACTTAAACTTGTTTTTGTAAAGACGGAGAGGAGCAAGTGATGAAAAATGTTGGTGGGATTTTGTACGCCTCAGTTTTTGTATAAGCTACCTTCCTGCACTAAAAGGTGCACTTCTTTTTTTTTTCCAAGAACAACAGTGCATCTTATCTAATCCAGACCGCCTTTACATGGATTCATTCTGGTTATGTTGAAGCATTTTTAAGGGGCATACGGCACTTTGTCAAAATACCATTTTTTTTTTACAGGTTCAGAGCTCTGACTCCCCTCTGGTCAACGGCGGGAGCAGTTCTAACTCACCTGACACCGATCTGACAATCACCCACCTGCTTCTTAAGCAGCAAGTGTTAATGGATGAAACAGCGTCTGTCTCATAAATAAACTTTTTCCTTTTTTTTCGTTTGGTTTTGACTTTCAAACACTAAACACTATTTGATCACTTTTAACAAAGACTTTATTTGCTTTTCATCATTAATAAAAGTTTCAATTAGAAACGCTGATGATCGGAGGTTACAAACAAAACACATTCTTCTGCACAGGTGTAACTTCACGATAAGAAAAGGAAAACAGAGAGCCTCATGGAGAGAGTTTATTTGAATGAGTGAAAACATTGCTGCACCTGTTGATAATTCTCTAAAGCATAAACCAACAACATCACATCAGACACACAACAGACTACAGCTCACTTCTCTCAATATTGACCCGTAGGGTGTTGCAGGTTTTTGGATTGTCTGGGTCACGTCTCACAGTTTTTATTTTATTTTATGCTTTAAAAATTTAACGTATCATTGACGTGAGGTGAGTGTATCGTGAAGTAATTGAATAGAAGTTTCTTGCACTTATGACAAAAGGGTAATGCTATCACACTGTGACTTTATACAGTATGGTTATCAGTAAAGTGCAAATAAATGCTTGTAAGACACCAGCAGGATGTCCACACAACTACATTTTGTCTAATTTCCTCATTTCTACTAGTCGCAAGGAGCACACTTATCACATGAACAGCACTAACGAACTGTGCAACGGTTCGAGCGGGTTGACAAAATGAAAAATCTGTACAACACGCTAGCTTCTCCCCTACTTTACCCTTATTTACCCTTTGAATATTGTCAGGGTTCAACCAGTCATGTCCTCCTCCGACCACCAGAGAGAGCCCTCTCCAGAGTACTGTCTGCATCTGTTCCCTTACTTACTTCATTTCCTATCATGCATCTGCCCCCGCTCCTACCTTCACCAGCTGTTCCTCATTCATGCCAATCACCGAGCTGTATTTAAACCTGCTACACTCTTCTCCGTGTGAACTCTTGTGTTGTTCTCCAGTGCGGTCATCCTGAGCGTTTAGTGTCTTAGACCCCTGCCTGTTTATTCACCTCCTGGCTTGCACCTTGCTCTGACCTTCTTCTTGACTACACCTTGTTTTGTGTTTACCTGCTCATAGTTATCATTAAACCTTGTTGCATATGGATACAAACTTCTCAGCCTCTTCGACACATATTGTATAAGTATTCATTATGACCCATCATCCGCTGCATGACCGTAGAAAATCTTTACTCTACGGGTTCACTAAGCTCTCTGTGTGCCCCATACAGCCCGTATCCACCGTAAGGGCAGTTGAGATTTAGGCTTTTAATTGTATTTTCACTTCTATGAGTTTATATTTTCAATAAAAATGTCCCTTGACTTGAGATTGAACCTTGAAGACTTGAGGTTTGTGCTTTGGGACTTGTAAATAATATTCTCCTATTCATCCACATTTTTAGCCTCAGACAATAAAATACTAATTTTAACTTTGAGGTTTTTCACCTAAAATTTTGTTAAATTGATGTTCTAAAGACTAAAGACCAAAGCCTGATTCACCCAACAGGACACCGGACAGTCTTATGACCCTGCTGCTTTGTATGGTTGGTTAGGTATTTTATTTATTTATTTACAATTGCACCAGAAGAGGACTGCACTCAACTTCATTGTATAATGTACAATGACAATAAAGTTATTCTATTCTATTTAGTTTGCTTTGTAATCCAGGAGGTTTCATCTCCAGCTTTAGAGTCGACACCAAAACACATTGGAGGATTGACCTTGGTGTGTTTGACATGTTGTGGTTTTAGTCCTGTCACTTTGTCATTTCTTTTCTTTTACTTTTCATTTGGTTTATTTTGATAACACAATTCAATTTGATCAGATAAACAAAATCAGAATTACAAAATGTGCAGATAAATGGCCCTCAGCTGTCATGAACTGTACTAAAAGAATTGTTTTTATAAACTCTAACAGCAAACGGAAATTGTCATCCTTTAAACAAAACATTAGGATGGCTTTATTTGAAAATTTAACAACTATGAAAAACTCAAACTTATTGTAGGGATTGACTTAATCATCAAGATTCATGCTTTATTTTTGTGGTCATCACTCCCACAAACGTGTTTTACATTTTTATGAAGAAATGTTTGAAACTGATAAACCTTGTGTTTCCAATATAGAACACTTAATTATTTATACTTTTATAAATAAGAAACAACATCTGTTTCCACTAATCTGCATACTGGAGAGTTGATTAAGTCCAAAAGGAAAAAAAATATCTGGACTCATTTGGCTTTAAAAAGCTGTAGTGAAGCCTTTTCATTGTTTAGGGATAATTCACTATAACAATGAGACAATGGCTTCATGTGATCCAAGACGCTGTCCAAGCACACTGAGAACAAGTGCAACAAAACCAAATAGAAGGAAGTTTGTGGAATTCTGCTGCATGACGTCATTTTTTCCGTTTAATCGGAGGTGTACATATTTATTTAATACCTTATACTCATCTCGGTCTGACAAGAGATTGTCCTGTTTGGTTTCCAAAGCAGTTATGTGTTGCAGTGTCATGTAATTGCTTCTATCACTTACCCTCCTGCAGCCACAACAATGGAGGTTGCCTTCCTGGGGAAAAAAAAAAAGCAATGCAGTGAATGATTTAGTAAAGTAAGTGAAGAATATGAGGCTACAGATTGTCCTGCTGCTGCAGGCCTTTGTGTGCTCCCTCAACACTTTTGCTGTTTACAAGCTATTACTCTTTCGGTCCATCAGATGAAACAATTTTCAAATGAAACACTGCAGCTGCAGCCTACTGTTAAATCAAATTCTTCAGCTATTTAACTCATTGCTTGATGAGTTTTACCCCGCATTACACAACCTGACACTAAATAATTTGCATATTTAATTTTAGATCTGTCTGCAAAGAAAAAGCATTTTGATTTGATTTCTGATCTAAAAAAGTCGTGTAATTTTTTTCAGATACATTAGATTACATAACAGTCAAGCGTCATCAGCAAAGAACGAATCTGGTTTATTTCAGTGCAAATGAAAACTGATGACAATTATGTTTTTAATGTTTAAAAAAAACATGTTTTTGTGGCATTTTATTCTGATTATGGAGGACATAAATCAAGAAAATTAGGATCAAAATTGAATTTCTGAGTATTTTTTTATTTAAATTGTAATGAATCGTGGACAGAAAGATGATGCATTTCAATAAAGCATATACACTGGGCAGACCACAGGCTCCCTGCTTCATACACTTGCACTAGATCCATGCACATCATTGCAAATATCTTCAGGCATGAAGTCAAAAGCCCAGAGACTAAAGTGTTGGGTCTTAACGATAAAAGCACAACATTTTGTTTCAGTGCTTTGGTCATTAGGTTTTCTTTTGTGGAGGATTTGGTTTAAATTCCCCCTCAGTCCCAGTCATCCCGGTATGTGCTGTAACTCTGTACTTTCGGCATGCCTGTCATTAGAAGGAGCAAAGTCTCTGGTGTGGAGACACCATCTGTTACATGAAGGAGATTATGCTAATCGCTGACTGCTACAAGACAGGAGTCGTGAAGGAAGGGAGGTCAAAACCATGGAGGCAAAGAGAGGAGAGCTGTTTTTTTTACAAAAATTATATAGACTCAAGCTAAAGAATGATTTAAAGCCAAACATCAACAGTGTCCAATGTATATACATGTCTTAGTATTAACTGTATAAATAAAGGTTAACATGCTAACGACACACTTGTCTCTACCTGAAGGACAAAAGATTTCCAGCAGCTGTTGCTTCACTAAGTGATCTAAGCCGCAATATAAACAGAATTATATCTGCAAACTAAGGATGGACCATAACGACCTTCATTAGTTCTTGCTTTATAAGAAAATGTCCGTTAAGTATGCAAAGCACATCAGCCAGGTCATTCTCCAGTTGCAAATTTCAAAAGAATCAAGACTTGGACCTAAAGCAAAAAGAGGTGAAGGATGGAGAGAACGGTCATGGTCAACTTACATGTAGCATGTATATTTATTCCATCTCTACTCAACAGAGTTTAAAAAAAAAAAAAAAGATCAGAGATGGAAATTTCTCTAAGTCTTCTAGAAAGATAAACGGTGAACTTTAGAGAGCTGATGAATGTGAAAAATGTTAGAGAAGATACAGAGAGAGGAGTTGTGCTTTGAATGAGGAACTTTGGAGTAGCAGAGAAGTATCTTGGAGTGTTTCATGGCATTAAAGAGGGCTGTAAGACAGGTGAGATGTGCTGTAGGTGTGACAGAGAACATCAAGGTGGAGGTGGGACTGTATCAAGAACCAGCTTTGACCTCCTTCTTGCTTGCTGTGGTCATGGACAGACTGATAGATGAGGTTAGACAGGAATCTCTGTTTGCAGATGCCATCCATCCATCATCTTCCGTTCATCTGGACCGGGTCCAGGGCAGCAGTCTGAACAAAGATGCCCAGACTTCCCTTTGGGGTGCTATTTGTAACAAAATAATGTGTAGAAAGCAGTGGTGAGAGCAGCCTTGTCATTGGTTAAGAGTCTGTTGTAGAGACTGAGATGAAGGTGCTGAGGTTCTCTTTAGGAGTGACCAGGGCGGATAAGATCAGGAATGAATCGGACAGAGGAACAGCTCATGGTAGATGTTTTAGAAATAAATGTAAGGAAGCAGATGGAGATGGTTTGGACACTTTGAGAAAATGAACTGTGATGATGTAAAGTGAAAAACCAGGAAAGATGCCAAATGAAGACCAAAACAAATATTCATGGATGTAGTCAGGAAGGACATGGGTGGTTATTGGTGTGAAGGGGAAGCAGAGAAAAAAGTTAGAGAAAGGAGAATGACTTGCTGTTGTGGATCCTCAAGGGAACAATCAAAAAACATAAAAGAAGAAGCTGATCCTGAGTTGCAGTTAAGTGAACTGTGTCATCAGTTTGTAGGGATGTGTTAAGAGTATTAAGTACGGATGTGACGTGGATGCTAAACTTGTCAGTATTATCCAAAGCTACCATCAAAAAGGTCTCACCCTGAATCATCGACTATCTATTTCAAACTGAAATAACGTTGTGTCCCTGCAGACAAACAACAACCACCAAGTTTTCTTCTTTTTCGTGTATTGGTAGACGGTAAACCAGTGGAAGTTCTGCCTCACACCCTCCACTGTGTGGTAAAGTTGTACAGTAATACCTATATTTGGACCCAGTTGACATGAAACATGAAAGCTAAGGAGCTCAGACTGGCAATGGTGCTGTGACCGGATTTTTACTGATGCCTGGAAGGAATTGGTCATAACATGCTGCAACTCTTGGACAGCAAACAGCATGGAAGGGGAGGTTTCCAAAATGTCCTACATCATAAACAGTGATTAACTTGTTGCTTTAGTCCAACGACTAATCAGCAATTACTTTTTTGATCAGTCGACTAATCGGGTTACATGTAAACTGGATGAAAAACCATCATTAGCTTTAAATTTAAAGTGCCTAAGCAAGAGTTTGTTCAACCTTAAATGAATCATAAAGCTTCTTTACTTCATTTGTTTCTGGGATTAAACAAAGATTGAAATCAAATGAGGTAGGAACTATTTCTCACTGGATCTCTTTTGAGAGCAGATGTTCTCTTCACTCCCATGTGGTAGAAATTGCAGGGATGCACAGAAAACATTTAGCTAATAATTCAGCTCCATGTTTGTGCTAATCTTAGTTTAGCTTAGCTAGACGTCGATTGATCATCCCTCCTCTTCAGGTGCTCATGCATCGCCATAGTTCTTTTATTGGACACTTTTCTCCTTTATTTTGTTGTTATTTATGTTTCACACTTTCAAGCTCTGTTGGCATGTTGTTATGGTACCCGAGTCTTCCTAGAACTTTCCATGACATCCCTACTGACCTGGACTAGCACTGCTTGTGTGTTAAAGACAATGGGAACATGTGTAACGACATATTTTGAGATTCCATGTTTTAAACACGTCGCTATGCTAGTTTTTAAGACCGTTTTCAGGCCATTGAATGAGCATTAAAAGTCAAAGCCGTTGAACTTTGACTAATTATAAATAGATTTATGGAGGACCAGTGGCCTTGTGGTAGAGTGTCCACCCTAAGACTGGAAGGTCATGAGTTCAAATCCTGGTCCAGTCATACTAAAAGCTAAATAACTTTAGATGCAGGATAGCTTGTTCACAAACAGCAGAACATGTCTTTTATAGGTTAAGAACAGAGAAATAATGTTACTGGAAATCTTAAAAAAAACATAGATTTGTATGATTAGGAATGATTATTTTCACAGTCTTCCCATTTTTTGTGCGTTTGATGTCACAGCAAATATTCTGACCACCAAACATTTTCCATTAGATGCTTTTAGTCGATGCAGATCTGTAAAATGAAGACTATTTTCTCTCGAGTCAAATATAATTTTCTAGACACCAGAGAGCAGGCAGGTTTGTGTCCCCTATAGATGAATGTAAAGCAGTGTTAATAGGTCGCACTGGGATCAGTGTGGCTCACAGTCATCAAACAGCTTTTCTCATTAAGCATTAAAGGCGAGCCGATGGGGGATGAGGGACGGATCGATCCTCAAAGCCAGAGATCTTTAACCCAGATTGTTAGCTCCTGGCTCGACTATAGGGATGAGCCTAAACACTCGCGCAAAAGAGCGATGGCAACAAAAGGGAAAACAATAATGAGTTTCAGCAGAGGGGGAGGCCAATAAGCTGAAGCAGACAGCAGGATGAGTGTGAATATGCCTAATGGACCATTATGTTATGCACACACTAAACAGCCACAGAACAGTAGAAGAATCTCAATGCCAACATTATACGAGGCAGGATTAAAAAGTTAAGGCAACACGGGGGAGTTACCACCAAGCTTGTCAACTAATGTCATTTCAATTTACTGCCACAGCATGAAGCCACAAACGAATGTCATTTACAGTTTATGCATTCCAGAACTATTGTCAGAAAAGTTTAAAAAGACAAACAGAAACTCTGACGAAATGACACCAAAGTGACCAACTTGCAGCAGCACAGGTGGACATAATCTATTTTTAATAAACTTTTAAGAATGAAATCTCTAAACTGAGAACAGACACTGAAAAATACTATTAAATTAAAAAATAAACTACATTTTCTGTCATAAATTCTTCCTTTAGTAATGATAGTTCTGCCTCATTTTTCATAGACACGTTGTGAAGTTTATGGTTTATTTTCAGTATATTTTCTTGTGTTCCCACCACATTTATGTTTCTACTAATCTGTATTTATTTAATCTGGTTCAGAAACGGCCCCATCCAGGACAGGAAGGCTCTCCGCCGTGTCGTCTGTGGAGCACCTTCCACCCATACAGGGCATTTATAATCCTTTGGTCACAAAGAGAGCATTCATCATTCTCAAGGACAATATCCACCCATATACGCCCAGTTCACACTCCTGCAACCCGAAAAATGCTTCAGAACTGTAAAAACTAGGATATCCAGACTGAAAAACAACTTTTACCACTGTTACTGTGGAATCGGCTTATTTGCACATCAGTTAATTGCACACCTGTACATCATTTTCGGACACCTGTACATGGTCTCTTGTTAACTTAACAGTATTTAATATAATATATTGACCTTTTTTAATCTTTGCTCCCTATTTGTGTTTTTTCCAGAGTTGGCTCGGGGAACTGGCAAGTACGAATTTCATTGGTCAGTGTTGCTATTTAGATTAAAACAAACTTCTAGGATTTATAATCCTCTAAATAAGTCAATATCGAATTATCAAAGTTGTAGATAACTTGATGACCACATAGAGTGAAAATGTTCATGTATACTTTTCCTATGGGCATGCTGCGGGCAACAGGTCATAGCAAACACCTTTACAACACACAAAGGTGGGTAACAGTGACATGCCTATTGATGAGTTAACTCTGAATTGATAATCTGTCAGTGGTCAAACAAGATACAAGTGGAACTGAATTTCTTAACTGTTGTGACTTTTCTTTTAGATCAGAAAACATAAATGAGGACATAAATATGAATCAAAAAATGGCCAAAGAAGAAAAACTACTGGGCACATCATGTACCAGTTATACGTTGGGAACATTTTACCAAATAAAATCCCTACAACAATAGAAAACCCCATACATACTTTTTTTGGTTTCCTTGTCAAATAAAATTGTTGAGAGTGAAACCCAACCGAGTTCTCAGAGATCTCTCTGCTCTAAAGTCTTGTTGCAAAGCCTGCTGGGGATCCTGACTGACAGCTCTCATGCTCCCAAATAAACCAAACTAATGGGGCAAACAGAAGCGTTGGCTCCAACTGAACAAGACAGCTTGGATGTCAAATCAAAAAGTAGGAAATTTCAGATCACATTCCAGGTGTGGAACAAGTGAAAGTCGCTGAAAGTTCTCTTCGTGGCAGCAGTTTATCTATTTTACCTCGTGTTGTGAAAAACGTTGTCATAAAACGTTCTAACTCTGTAGTTGTTGTTTTTTTCATTTTTTTATATATATATTTACTGTAATTTAGAACAAAAAACCTAAAGGATTAGCTTGCCAAGGTCAACACCAATCCCTGCAGAGTTACTCTTTACAAACAGTTCTTTTGATCAGTGCACTTATGAAATATCATACCTCCTCAACTTATCAAAGTTGTCTGAGAAAGTTTTCAAATATCATAAATAAAAGAAAATCCCTTTAATTTGTTGCACAAATATTCTTCTTCTTAATGAGAAAAAAATCAATTGAAATATAAATCAAGAGACTTAGTTTCCAGAACTTCTATTTATCAAATAAAACTTTAAAGCTGCCAATTTTGAATCAGTCTGGCAAATAATAATTATTTTACTTCTAATGGAGTCTGAGTCATCTTCATCCATTTGATGAATACCTTTTGGGGTCTAGATTGCTGGAGCCTATCCTAAATCCTGTTGGGAAAAGGTTTTACCCTGGATAGGTCGTCAGTCTGTTAGAAGGCCCTAAAATACATGTCACATTCACATCTATAGACTATTTAAATAATTAACTAACCTATGCAGCCTGTTTCTGGACTGTGGGAGGAAACTGGAGAAAATTCCTCATACATACGACCCAAGTGGGATTGAGGCAAGAGTCCGAATCACTACACCTTTTTTACTGTTCTTTTGTGATTACTTACCAAAGAGTTTCCTAATACATTTTTTAAATATATTTTTTTGTCTTCTGGACTGTGAGGCACCATTGTGCAGCCCTTCTGGGTCATCTAAAAACACAATTTCCTGCTTGTTTTAAAGGTAAGTGTTACCATTTTTGTTTTTTCTTTGACATTCCGGACATAAATGGGAAGTACCAGTATATCTTTATTTCTTTGCATGATACTTTGAATTGGTCTGAATTTCATGTAATCAGATTACAAGATTGCAACACCTTTAATCTTTTAAGGCCAAATATTGAAATGTTGTTGCAACTTTAAAAAAGACTTCTGGTAAAAGTGCAGTAGGGAAAACGGAGAAGGTCTATTTAATTTCCTTTAGTGGTGGTTGGTTGGGATGACTGCGGGGATCTCCGGTCGAGGAGCACCAACTGTTCTCTTTGGAACAGCGAACACAGCTTTGACAGCCCCCCCCTCTAGCCTGGGGGGGTGGGGAATCGGGGTTGACATTTTACAACAACTGTCAATTACCAGTGTAGTTAACCACAGGTAGCATGGCAGTGACACACAGCAGTCCATCTCTGGAACAGTTATTAATGCGATTCATTTGAATCATTACTGTCTTCAAAAGCTGCTGGTGTTAGCCGCGTATGATTACAGTTCTGACAGTCTGGTGTCCCCACATGGGTTTGTTCGAAGACCTGGAAGACACAGAAAGTCAGGGCCCACTTTTAAGGTGGTTTAACTGAATACAAGAAGAAGTCTTTTCTCAAATATCAGACATTTTTTTCTGAAATTGTCAGTGGATCAACACTTGGAAAAACGCTTATAAAATCCAGTCAGAAAAAAGGAACAGGTAATTTATGAACAATAAAAATATATTTTCATGAATGTAGAAATGATAATGATTTATGCATTAAAATAAAATGTATCAAGTCTGACTAAGTGGATAGGCCAGGGGTCGGCGACCTTTTAACAGTAAAAGCCAGTTGGGCTCATTTACTGATCGAAACCTAGAAGCAGCTGATTTACTTTAGCCTTTAGGAAATTTGGATTTGCATTCATGCCCTTCTTCTTTTTTTTATAAATATGAATTTTGTCTATTTTCTGGTACAAACAAAAGCATAAAATATAAAAAGAAACTAAATATTTTTAACCTTTTACCTTAGTAGATGCCAAATTAGGCAAAAAGTTAGCTCGTTGCTTAATTACTGGCTAAACTCCAGAATAGCCTGAAATTCCTCTGTAAACTTAATTAGTCAAAAATGTTAGCCTGTTGCTAAAATAGAACCTAAACTCTAAATTAGCTTAAAAATCCCAGTAGATAACAACTTAGCCAAAAACGTAAGTATATTGCTAAAACATTAGCTAAACTCCAAATTAGCCCCCCAAAAAGCTAGCTCATTGCTTAAATACTAGCTAAACTTCAAGATAACCTGAAATTCCAAAGGAAACTAAATTAGTAAAAAACTTTACCCTGTTACTAAACTCTAAATTAGTCTTAAAAGCATATATATTTATCCATATATTTATTCACATATACATATATATGTGATCTTTTGGAGCTTGTCGTCTCAAAAGCAGCTTGCATGCCAAAACAAGTGTGTTCGCCCCTGGTTCAGGCAGTGGCCTTTTTAGAAAATAAAACTTAAAATTTAATTCCTGAATATTTCTTTATTTGTTGTGAATCAAGAGCCGACGAAAAAAATGTAGTTTTAAAAACTTTTTTTTTGGCTAAAAAGACCAAAATCACATTTAAAACTCCACTGGAAACACTTTTTAAATAGATCATAAGATGATATACAACACTAACAATATTTATGCATCAAGGTGATGATACATGAAAGTATCCACACAACCTGTGTGCAGAAAACCACATATACAGAGAATTCTCAAACACCTGTGCCAGAGACACAAAGAAGCGCAGAATAAACGATAATCACAACTGATTAGTGAGTATGTAAATCAGATACAGGTTCTTTACACAGAACCGGGAACAAACTGGCAGTGCGAGGCACATGCAGCATTATTGTTGTGTTGAGAGGCCTGGCTCCAGAGCTACAGCTCCACCTGGACCTGCTGCAAACACGCACGCTCTGCCTGGACCGCGGCTGCAAATCGCCCACACATACACAACATACTGCAGGAGCGATCCAACCCGGCACTTTAAAGAGAGCACAAATCCACACACACACTGCGATTTGACAGCTGAATCGGTGCATCTGGTTGTGAACACAGCCAGGAAGTGAAACCAACCAACACCTCACTTCAGTCCTGCAGCTCTCTGTCTGTTTCCCTTTTTATACACAAACACCTTCATCTTCAGCACCAAGCTGGTATTCTGAGAGCTGGATAGAAAACAATCAGCTGTGGGAATTAGAACCACTTATAAAAAATGTCTTTTGTTGAAACCAGACCAGAAATGTATGTAAATTGACCCTAATTACCCTAAGAAGAAATGCCTGAAAGTGCATGAAATCACACAGTGGGGGGTCCCTCATCAAAGAATAAGCAGCTCTATTTATATAGAATAAAAGATAGTTTGAAAAAGACCCTCAGGTATGACGACTTGATCTAAACTCTTACTATGACTTACTAAAACCAATTCCTTTTCTTGTCTTCCTTCTTTCAGTGGACATATCCATGCAATATGCTCCATGTCTGACTGTCTCTCAATTCATCTCCAGTTTCTCCGTCCAAGAAAATCTGCTTTTTATACACTTGTTTATAGCAGCAGTAAAACATTTGGTACAACTTGTGATTGAGAAACTCCCTAGTTTATGAGTACATCAATGTTATCTTTATTTTCCCAAGAATGTGAATAAAACCCAAATGTAACACAACTGTTCTGACAAGCCTGATTTCAAAATAAAAGCTTGGCACATTCCAAATAAGTTTAGATTCTGCAGTACGACCCTTTTCATTGGTCATAATCTGGTATGGGTTTATCCCGTTTTGTGGTTTATTGGCAGTTGTGCATTCCAACCACCACCACCACCAATCTGGAGTGTGGATCAGGATGCCCCTCCCACTTTTCCCCTGTCAGTCACACCATGCTCAGGTGAATAATCATCCTCAGCTGTCTTCAGTTCCGTTAATTATCCTCAGTGCATATATAAGTCTCTGGTTTTACCAGTTTTTCAATGTTTTGTCAACTAGTTTGTCATCATTCTGGTTTGCTGTTAGTTTTTGTCACGCTCAAGTTATTTATTAAATATTTAAGTTTTTGTCACGCTCAAGTTATTCATTAAATATTTAAGTTTTTGCCACCAAGAATCGTCTCCTGTATTTTGGTTCCTTCATGACCATTTTCTAACAGATTAGTTTAATCTAGAAAATACAAATGGTAAAGTAATGTTTACATCTTCAATTTCATGGTATACTGAAAATTAAATTAAATTTAATGATAAATGTAATTTAAAAACTACAATGTTCCCAGCAT
>NC_050521.1:26201544-26201716 GCF_002922805.2 Oryzias melastigma | reverse complement strand
CCTTTCGGGGTCGCGGGGGTGCCGGAGCCTATCCCGGCTACTGAAGGGCGAAGGCGGGGTACACCCTGGACAGGCCGCCAGTCTGTCACAGGGCCTCAATCACACACACATACACTCTCACATACACACCTAGGGGCAATTTAGAGTCACCAATTAACCTATGAAGCATGTT
>NC_050521.1:26189483-26201488 GCF_002922805.2 Oryzias melastigma | reverse complement strand
GACAGATATTAGAAAAATTAAGCATAAAATTGCATTCACACTGAACGGGAGGAGGTGCTGCCATGAGGGAGCGATGAGTCAACCACGGATCTCTGGGGAAGCAGACAGAGCCAGGACCCTCTGCACACCCAGGGAGCGGAGCGGGGCGTAGGGGTGATCCACTTGGTCCACTCTTTGGGTGTCCAGGACAACCTTGCAACGCTTGCTCGCGGTTGAGCTCCATGGCAAAGGCGTTGCAAGGAAAGCCACGATGGAGCAATGAGTATAGAGAAACATTAGTGTCGAGTGTTTTAAAAACACATATTAACACTGTTTTATGTTAATAATACAGGATTTCTGTTTGAGTTGGAAAATGTCAAGTTTTCAACAGATATTCACAAGTTCAAAGCAGCTGATGAGAAAACTCTAATGACCCAGCATTCTAGGAGGATTTAAATGTATCACTTACACACAAATCTTGGAGGCGCGAAAAGAATCTCACATTAGATTTGTGCGTAAATACAAAGATTTGTGTGTGTAGTTAGTTTCAAGCTGTTGTAGTTTTCGGTTTATTTTTTTATTTTTGTAATTTTTGTACATATGAATATACAATTACAAGCACAAAAAGTTATGCACAAAATGTATTGTATGATTTATGCACACACAAATCAAATGATACTATATTTTTTCCATGTAAAACTGTACAACTCTAATATTTTTTGCTTATTTGTTGCACCGGTAATGTTAGTTTGGGGATGTGAGGGCTGAACCGTCACATCCACAAGTTAGACGTGGATTTCTAATTAACCTTTTGCAGAAACTACACTGTAAAAAATGAACTATTGGATCAAATATCTAAAACTCTGTAACTAGTTACAGTAAACCTTCAACTCAAAACTTTAATTCAATGAAAAATAATAATTTTAAATGTGACAAATTACAGAACTTTTGTTAATTGGTGTTTCTCTTTTTTTCTGTTTCTGTCTATTTTTTTCTGTAAATGTCAGATTTTTGATTGTGGTGAAAACAGCGTAGTCAAAATTTTTTCTAGATTTATTCTCCAGAATGCGGATTCACCTGCGAGATAAATCCACAATAAACCCAAAGGCAGTAGATCAGAATAAAGTATACACGCCCCCCATTCTCACTGGACATCATTTAATCATCAGTCTGCATTTCTAACTGTGGCCCCTGCAGCTTTAGAGTTTACAGTTGTCATGACATATCATGGTACAGCGGCTGTGATCGCTGCTGTTTCATTTTTAAACGTCCTTCAGAATGTATACATTCAGAGCGAGGGGCTGGGATTACAAATGTCATGTTCAACACAGACACCCATCATTTTGCTGGGGAGGTCCCAAATGAACACGGTGTTTTTGTGGAGGGCGGCGAAGGGGAAAGAAGTGAGTTATGGCAGCACTTTCCAGACAAAAACACACAAAAGGAAGACTCATTCAAAAAAATGGAGTGTCAGCCCTTGAGATGCACACAAACACATACAGATGAGTGCTGACTTGGACTCGGCGTGTTTGTTTTTGGGAAAATTAGATGAAGTCAAAACCGTGCCGAAGGTGACGGCGAGTCTCGGTGCGTTGTGTGTTTGTGTTGTCACGTGTCCGGAGATGACTGAGCGGTATCTGTTCACATTACTGTTTGCCTGTCGGCAGTCGGCCCTCTTTTCTATTCATCTCTCACCCCTTCCTCTTGATTTTTTGCATCCTTTCGTCTTTTTCTACCCCTCCTGGGGTTCTATCCCCAAGCCAGCTCCGGCTTCTGCCGATTTCTTTGTTTCATCATCCTTCATCATCTTCCTCTTCAGGTAAACACAACAGAACAAGAACACAGCCTCTTCTGTGAAGGATAAAGAGAACTGCTAGCATCTCTGTATCACCTTTTTAAATTGCCTCAATTCCTAGATTTCCCCAGAGGAATGTTATTTATCTCATTTATAACAGGTCAGCCTGTTCGGTGCAATAGACCTGCAAACTGTAGCTGCCAGAGGGGCACGAAGATGTGTAAAAGTTCCATCTCGCCTCGTTATCGGCCTCATACGAGCTTGTTCTTGCTGACACGGTATTTTCAGACAATGTTGGGCAGCAAAACAGATTACAGCTCCGACCTTTGAGTTTGGACGCCATTTTTACATAACTTCTTATATTCGTTTTAAACGCAAAGTTGGAGTTAAATTTAAAACGTCTTCATTGGTGCTTTAGGTGGCGCCAAAATCTGCAGTCAGCTTTGAAATCACTTGATTCCAGGAGTTTTATGTTTTCCAGATATTCAAACATCTTCCTCTTTTTAATCCGATCGGCTGATCCACAAGTAAAGAGGCTTAACTGCATCAAATTCCTCTGTTTTCACTTTTCCTCAATCTTTAAATGCCTTGGAGAAAAATTAACAGAACTGTTTCTCTGTGTTAGTACTCTGCTTCCCATCTACCCCATAAACGCAGACATGCACATGGAAGGACACTTGTGCCACTTAAGCTGACCCACCGGAGGCATCAAAGATTTCAGTGTCTTACTGAATATACACTATTATATTTGTACTGTTTTTATTGGTTGTCATGGAGGAAAGTATTTTTTTTTTCTTTTGTTAAAGACCCACTCTAATGAAAATCGTGTTTTTTTTAACATTCTTGCAGCGTTTTTATCATAATGGATGACATATATAAAAGAATTTAGGATTAAAACTCATTTTTTAATATTTTTTTTATTCAAATCATGTTGGATCAGGAGCAGACGAAAACCCGTGGTGGTTTGCTATGCTAATGTTAGCTTAGGGTTGTGAGGCTCTGTAAACTAGTGGGAGAGAGTGTAAACAAAGGAATGCTGGGATAATAACGAAGGGTTACTTCCGCTCAAGCAGTCCTGCTCACAACTCAGAGATGAATTTCTAATGAGCTCCTGTTGAAAATGTGTCTGAAAAAAAACCACACACGTTTTTCCACTTTTAATAAAAACAGCACAATCTTAATTTTAAGACCAGTGGGAACGGTTTTAGAATTAAAACATAAAGGTGGAGTAGGACTTTGAGAGCATGAAAGTTAGTGTATTTTCTGGAGTATAAGTTGCAGTTTTTCTGTTTTGGTTTTTTTATAGATTGGCCAGGAGTGGCACTTACACTCAGAAACAGCTTAATTGTGACATACATATTATCTTTAAAACATAAACAGCTGCCAGAGCACTCTCGATGTATCAGTATTTGTTACTTAGAGCAATGCTGAAGAAGAAGTGCCGTCCAAAACAACCATGGAAGAGAATCTGATCGTTCTCCTGAACTTTTTATTTTCTTCTTTCTAACAAGACAATATCATTCTTGTTTTTCTTTATTTTGTTTTTTTTCTTTCAGTTTTTTGTGAAATTTGTATCATTATTTTACTGTAGAAACACCAAATTATCCCATAAAAATGTTTATGTCAGTCTAGAAAAATCAATAAAGACAGACATTCATTTTTACAGTAAGAAAAACTGTCAGCTTAGGTTGCCAGGATTTAACAAAACATTTATGACTTTAAGGAAGTTATCAGTTAATCAGTTAATTAAGCTGTCATTTTCTATTTTCCTTACATTGGTTGCTAACTGTCAAGATTTTATTTTATTTTATTTTTTTGTAAGAATTACTGACATTTTTTACAGTGCGGTATAAACGAAGAATTATGCCAGTCTCTTTGTTCAGAAGCGTTGCACCTTTCTCTCAAAAGTGTGACTTATGTTTTTTTTTTTTTTTTGGTTCCTGCTACCCATATTCTGAAAATACGATAGCAGCAAAACAAAAGATTGGAGTTAAGAAATGTAGGAACATTTTAGAGTAGGGATGGTTATTTCTCTACAGGGAACACTTTGTTTTTCTAAACCAAAGTACCATTAAAAAAATAAAATGTAAAGTAAATGCTAGGAAAAGTAATGATAAATGTTCTTTTTATTTTGATTTTTTTCTAAGCATAAAAAACTCATTCCATCAGGGTAGAAGGTAACGTGATTTGGGTTTGAAGGCTGTTGCTTCCTGATCATAACGAGGACAAATATTGCATTAAGTGTATTTATCGTTGCATGATGTTTTACTAATTGGTAATATACGTGATGCATTCATCAGTTTTACTGCTCGGCCTTTTACGTCTCGTGCCTTCAAAGAACACATCTCTGTCCTCGTGTCCCCCTTTCTCTTTGCAAAGCTGATTACTGTGTACTTTTTCTGGATGTGTCCCACCTCCCAGGACAGACAAATATTGATCAACCGGCTGCACTTTCCACCATCTGGGTTGAACTATTCCTCACCAATCATCACCCCCCCCAGCAGTATCTCCCCTTCCTTCATCTCTTTTCCATTCCTCTTGATCAGGGCAGACTGCAGCCACAGAGCGAGCATGACGCTGAGAAAATAGGTGGGGGGAGTGAAGATCAGATGAGGTCCTTCAGGCTGTTTTTTGGATAACTCATCCGAAATACAAGAATAAAAATAGTTTTACCAAAGTGACGTCAAATCAGTAAAAGTCACAAAGCAGCAGGAACAGCAGTTTCTGTGATCAAAGACTTTTGGAATATTTGACCAATTTTAGACCAATCCACTGATAAGAATAAAGCGATTTCTTAATGGGCAAGAACACTCCCACTCAGATCCAAAGAACCCTCCTGGGGATGTTCAACCTCAAGTTTGCCAACTAGTTTTGTTTAAAAATGAATTTCAAATAATGTTTTTAAGTTTCAACAAAAACTAAGTGTTTTAACTGCTGTCCCTGAAGCCGTTTATATAACAGATTCTAGAGATTATAGAAGCATAAAATGAAAGAAACAAATACATGGACTAAAAGGCTTTTTTTCCCCTTACTGAGTGGTTCAAAATCCCTGTTTTAGCCAATATAAATAAATAAACTGTATGTGTAGTTCTAATTTCTTCAGGGCGGGACTGGTGAGTAAGCCCGCCTCCACTTTCCGTCATCCATCCATTTACACTGAGTGTATTGGCAAAAGTCTAGCGAAACGACGCACATTGCGATACACATCTGATGTTGCGATACATATTGTGATATATCCCAAGACCAGAACAATTTTTCACTGATATGTTTTTAGAGTATAAGTTCTTTTTTTCTCTACACCCCTTATTTACACTCTTCCTCTAGCTTATGGCCCCTTCCGATCACATAAAGGTGCAATGAAAATTGAGCAATATTGAAGCTATTCAGCCAAGCAGATGTCAGCTCGGACAAGGAAGATGTTCATCGATCTATTTGTCTGCCAGCAGATTCATCAGAATGGAACACACCTGGGAGCTTGTGTCTTCCCATTTTAGGTTCTACAAGCTTTTTCAAACTGGACCTTTTTTGTTTGTTTTTGATACCCAATGATTTAAATAAAGAAATAAACCAAAATGCAATTTTTAGCTCCTCCTTCATGAGAAAAATGCTACAAGGACATTTTAAAAACCCTTGGGTATCTTTAGCTCTCTGTTTCTGTTTGGTGCAGTGTGATTCACGTGCTGTTCCTCTTTCCCACTCTCCTCTGGGGATCTAGGCAGCCACCTAGGATGCCATCTGCTTGAGGAGAAAGCGAATTGCAATGGCTGTTTTTTTTTCTCTTGTTTTGTTTTGTGTTGTTTTTGTTTACACACCACTCATTCCATGTAAAAATGTTTTTAAAAATGAAAACCATGAATAACATAACTTACTTTTTGCCTAGGGCGCCGTGGAGCCCACAGATGGGCCTTACCATGTGTGTTCTGAAAGGGTTTGGCCATCTTTTACATCCATGGCCTGACCTACCACTACAAGCAAATAGGGTTGGATTTCTCCATTATGTTTTTACAAACATGGTTTACTCCACCGTTTTTTAATAGCCATAAAAGTGAATACTTACAATTCATAGAAGTGAATTTATGCAAATTTGATGCAAGTTTATTTTTTTGGCTTTAGTAATGTGAACTTTAAGTGGGCATAATTTCTTTATTTTTATACATAAATAACAAATACATTGCTTTGTCCACCGGTGAGTAGTAGTTTTCTTCAGATAAAACATATTAATAACCTAAATTTTGCCATTTAAAAATCCATACAAATAAGTTTTACCAAGTTAAAAACATGATCTGATTTCTGGCCGTATATCTTTCCTTTCTCTAATTCTCTATTGTATTATCTTTTTCTAAGCATCAGTGAATTCTGTTTTTGCTTCATCACTTGAGGGCCTGGTCAAGAAAAGAAACGGGGAAAACAGAAGCAACACCCAGAAAAATCTCAGGTGACTTTTATTTCCTGGGGTGAGCGGGTGGAAAAGCAGAACCAACATCCTTTTAAGATCAAACAAAACAATCTGTGGGGGGATCTGTGAAGACGGTGATGAAATTCTGTTGAAATGACACAGAAAGCCACAGACTCCAGGCTAGTTTTACTGCATTTACCGAGGTGTCTGTGATGGAAGACGGTATCAAAAATTCATTACTTTTTTTCTTTTTTTTTCTACATCGGTTCAGAAATTACCATTTTGTTTTCCTGTAAGACTGGTTAGAAAAAAAAGACAAAGTATCAAGAATGATGTGTGTGCATCTTCTGAGTCCTGCTACAATAGAGGTAAGTACAGGTAAGTATTTTCAAGATCCTGAGCTGAAACCGTCTGATACTTAGAATGGTAAAATGCTGTTCTTTACTTGGATATATTGATATTGTGTAATGAGGATGTCCCGATCCAATCCGAATTCTAGCTAGTTTTAGACAATTGTAGGGATCAGATATTTATTTTATTCACATTATTACGATCAGGGTTATTTATTCCAGGTAAACACTATGCTACAGATCTCCATATTATTACCAGATCACAACATTTTACTGTCACAAAATACAGCACCAGTTAATTATATTTTTAAACTGATAGAAAGTGTCTTCATTGGTTTGTTTTATGACAAACAAACAGTATTCAAAATTACATTTTCTATTATTTTGAATAAGACGGCTGCCAAGGGACCGTCTGCAAAGTGCAAGCTCTGGAAAACGTAATTAAAAAAAATAATTCTATTGTCACAAAATCAACAAAATTAAAACAATGATTTTGGGAAAAAAATATTTAACATTTACCTGTTTTTTTTAACAGAATTGCCATAAATGTTCAATATCTTTACATACACTAAAGCTTCAGTTATCAAACTTTCTCACATTCCTTATTAACATCTATTTGTACTAGTTAATGGTTAACCATTTTTTCTATTTTTACATGAGCTACTTTTGAGTTAATATTAGTATCACTAATGACAAATACCGAGAGCGTCTTCAACTAATGCAATAAAAGGTAATATTTTAAATGAAATCTTTGGTCCCTCAACTTATTTGCTTTGCCCCATTATTGTGTTTGTCGACTCATCTGAGCTTTTAGGGATTTCTGCTTGTTTTTTGTTTTGTTTTGTTTGGATACTTCTTTACATTAATAGCACCTCAGCTAAAAGCACTGTTGTTTGAATATCACTAAAAATAGCAATAAAAAACAGTTTTGAAAAACATATGTATTATTAAGCATCATCTTTATATATTCAAAGAACTAAATCTGTTTATCGTTCCCTCAAATTAATAACATTTCTATTGAGAAAGCACAAATGAGAGACACTGAAATACTATGTAATGTGTATATTTAATGTGTATATTCCCTTTTGGAGATTATAACCATCCATGAAGGTTTATTTATTTATTTTAATGGGTTGGAGAGTCATGTGGTAGCATCCTCTGTAAATAGAAGTGGGGAAAGGTCCCCAAATCCAGATTTCCGTTTTGTGTTTTATTTATTTGTCAGTTTGTGTTTTAGTGTGTTGTATATTTTGTTCCATCTTTTGAAGCTCCAGAATCGCTGTGCTCCGAAATACTTTTTTTTTTCTCTACTGTACATAACCAGACAGACCACCTGCAGAGGACGGCGTGTTGATTCAAATTCCCAGCTGACTGTAAAAAGGTTAATTAGTTCAACCCTGAACATCTGCAGTGAGGAATGCGACCGCACCGAAATGTGGTGTCACCCAAAATAACCAGAATGGAGAGATCTTGATAAGAAAACGTTTTAATCACATTAGAGGATTAATCGATATTTTTAGTGTTGCTGCAATGAACCAAGACCCACAGAGTCGAACAGTAAGCAAACTTAAACTTAATTTATTTATTAAAAAAATGGTAATTGCATAAAAAATGCTTCTCAGCATTTTAGGTGTTTTCCAATTAAATTGCTTTTGTTTATTGCAAAAATTGCAAATGTGAAAGGCAGCCTGCAGCTCAGGAGCTCACGCTGTCATTTTCACTTTTTTGTTCTTCAAACTATAATTGCTAACTTTTTTTTTTTTGTAAATCCCAGACCTATTTTTTCAGCAGTCCTAGAGGGAGCCGAGTCAGCTTTTTTATAAGCAGGAACTCGGAGGCACACTTTGCATCTGGAAAATACACCTCAAAATAAAAATGGAACCATAAGAATGCAGAAGTACTCAACCCTAAGAAATGTCTCTGTTCTGCTGGCAACAAATTAACCGTATTTTAGGTCATCAACTAGTTTATATGCAAATATTTGATTAAAAATAAATTGATTTGATACATTTCTGCTTAAATATATCAAATGCAAAATACAAAAAATCAGACTCTTGTCGAAGAAAAGCCTTAAACTAGAATGAAGACGTTATTCTTAGGAAAAAGGGATGGAAATAATGAGAAAAACTAAAACTTATTATATTTATGCATAATTCAAACCTTAGTTGCTCAAATTATACTAAATTCTTTATAGTTAAAAATATCAAATCAGTTTGACAATTCAGATAACAATTGTAAATTGTTTTTTTTAGAATAAATGATTTACTCACGCAGTGTTTTAATAGATAGCTCTACAAAAATGAGTGAATAATTCTTCCAATTCGGATCTAGACTTTTTATATAGACAAAACTGTCAAAAGGAAAGTAAAAAATTCTCAAATATAGTTTAAAACATTTTTCAGATAACTATTTTATTGTGTTTTCGGATTTATGAGGACATTTTGGTTGAAATAGTAACAAAGTTTTTTTTATGTGGCTATAAAATGCTGCAATATATATATTTTAATAGAATAATGTGAAAAAAGCTCCCTACATTCAAGCTCTAAAAAATAAATTAATCAAGAATTAAAATCTAAAACTAGACTCAATCAAAGTACTAAAGTCGCACTTTGAGGGGAAAAAAATAGATTCTGATTGTTAAAACAATTTATGGTGTGAATTTCAGCCTTAATTTGAGCCATAAATGAAATAAAATAAAAATCAAGATGCTTAAGATGCATTCATACTGAATGCGATTCGATTAATAAATCTTGTTGAGTGCACTTTTACTTATGTGTGGACTAAGTTTTAGTCTTATTAAACCAACATGTTTTTGTTTTCATTCACCACCAGTTTTTGAAATGAGGAAAAATAAAAATATACTTTTAACCATCATTTTATTTAAATATTTGGTTTCATGCTTCAAAAATAACATTTTAAATACAATATTTCAGAATAATTTTACTTTGGGCTTTGACAGTTCCCCAGTAAACACTACAGGGAATCAGGTCTTTAATTGTGTTTCGGAAGTCAAAATTACATCCATGTGTGTGACTAAACTCCAGTGTCCTTAAAGCGTCTTGTTGGGGATAATCCTGACTAAACCCCGCGTTTCCAGATTCAGAGACGTTTCCAGATTCAGAGACGTTTCCAGATTCAGAGACGTTTCCAGATTCAGAGACGTTTCCAGATTCAGAGACGTTTTCATCCATCTTGACTTCCTAGTTCAGAAAGGTGAGATTATTACCAGAAGGAAATGTTTTATTCTGAAAATCCAGACTAAAGTCTTCCTTTCTCTGTCACTGTGAAGAGCTTTATGTTGTCAATCTAACATCATTCTCAAACTTAAACTTGTGAATTTTTAGAAGTTTGTAAAAATGTTAAAGTGAATTTTTTTGGACACAAAAATGAACACATTGAGTTAAGAAAACCAATGGATTTATTTTTCTAAGAACCTCATGACCTGAAGGGCAAATGTGACGAACTAAAACATCTTCATCACATGTTTTTCCACAGATTTTTTGTTGCATTTTGATGGGAAGCCAACCCCAAAAGCTCGGGGTCAAACTCGTAACAAGACAACGGCAGAGATGAGGATGAACGACATGAAGGAACAAGGCGCTGCCGGAGGCTGCATTCACTGGGAACCCAAAAACAAGCGGGGGGGGGGGGGCTGCTGAAGGGCAGAATGGTCGAGGGAGGCAGCACGCCCAGGTAGCGCTCATACCCACAGCTGCTCGCTGCACATTACCTAATAGGCTTTCTGTCTTTTATGAGTCGAGCACATCCAGACGCATCAGTTGATCAAACTGCTTTGGTGTCATTCAGTGCTTGTCAAAGTCACCCCCACCCCCAGTGAGAAAGTACACACAATTCCATCCATTTTTTTTAAACCTGCTGAGTCATTTTTAGGGTCACAGGGTTGCTGGAGCCTATAACGGTCACATACACTTACTCATTTTGGGACAATTTAATCAAAAGCGTGTTTTTAGACTGTGGGAGGAAGCCGGAGTGTTCAAAGACCCAAAAGCTTTTAACTATTATTTAGGATCTGACATTATGATGACTTGATTTTTCTTCATTTAAATGAAAGACATTACACATTAACCCTTTCACACCTGAGGCGTCACCGGTCACGCTTAACCACAAAATCTTTTAACATCCTATAACTTTTCAACCGTTAACACGATCATTCTAGCGGTCTAAATCTGCTGGAATTATTGTATTAACGGCTGAAAAGTTACAGTAAATCAAAGAAACATAAACACTAGAGCTCCAGTGTTGAAGTCCCACTCCGATAATTAATCGTTGAGCTTATTTAAAAAGCATTCCCAGTATTTATTTTAATTATAATTAAGCTGTTTAAGCAAAAAACAAAAAATGTGTAATTTGAATCTGGGACATAGTTTCTGCAGAGCGGCTGGAATTCATTATACATTACCATCTGATCTGGCTTGGAGCAACCAAGGCTCCCTCCCATAACTCATGACTGACAGCTCTCTTGCTAGCTTACAGACATTAGCTGCGTTTCCATTATAAATATGTGCAAAACTTTATCAAAATTCTAGAAATGTCAAAAAAAGAGAGTTACACTGTTTCCATTAAATCCTAGGTATGCAAATAAACAAAAAATCAACTCACAAGATAAGTCATTCAATAACAGGGATATGAGCAATATTTGGATTTACAGCAGATACATTCACATTTCTGTCACGCCTCCAGCGCTCATCATCTATCAATGGAGACGTTGGCGTCTTATTCAGGCCACGGAGCGGCGAGTTGTGAGGGAGCGGCTATGGATGAGCCATTTTGGGAAATTTGGTGATTTTTCAGAAGAGCTGTGGATCCAACAATTCCACATAACACGCTCAACTTTTGACGAGCTGTGATGCTGTAAAAGTGTTATCCAGTTGTTGGACACGCGACTCATTACATTTGAAAATAGTCTTTCCATTGCAGTTTTGCAAACTGTGATTTTTTTTTTTTTACGCAAATGCAAGTTTTTTCAAATCTGTCATGTTTCCATTTGGCAAATTTATAATCGTAAATCCAATTTGCGCAATTTCATAAATAGTGGAAGTGCAAATACTCACACCCTCGACCCAACGTTACTGGAGTAACATCAAAAACATGTTTTGATCAAAACTGAAGCTCCGATGAGAAATATAAAGACGTACATGGATCCATTATAAGTGGATGCATCCCAGGGTATTTTCTATGTAACAAATACAATCTTTGTCAAATAAGGAAATACTCAAATGTATTGTTGAGCTTCAATGTCTATATATGTCCTAAAGATTTTTGAGAGTAGTCCGTGGCACCACCAGTAAGGAAAGCAACCCACACAACAATAAAGGTAATGTCAAAATAAAAATAATAACTTGGTAAAAAAAAAATAAAGAGAGTATAAAATGTTTCACTCTTTAACACAAGAGCTTTAGCTTTGGTGTTTACATTCTTTTGACTACCGTAACTTTTGGACCGTTTATGAAAATGAATTCCAGTT
>NC_050521.1:26186248-26189059 GCF_002922805.2 Oryzias melastigma | reverse complement strand
GCAAATTTATAATCGTAAATCCAATTTGCGCAATTTCATAGTTAATGGAAGTGCAAATACTCACACCCTCGACCCAACGTTACTGGAGTAACATCAAAAACATGTTTTGATCAAAACTGAAGCTCCAATGAGAAATACAAAGACGTACATGGATCTATTATAAGTGGATGCATCCCAGGGTATTTTCTATGTAACAAATACAATCTTTGTCAAATAAGGAAATACTCAAATGTGTTGAGCTTCAATGTCTATATATGTCCTAAAATACATTAAGAGAGATTTTTGAGAGTAGTCCGTGGCACCACCAGTAAGGAAAGCAACCCACACAACAATAACGATAATGTCCAAATAAAAATAGTAACTTGGTAAAAAAAAATAAAGATAGTATAAAATGTTTAACTCTTTAACACAAGAGCTTTAGCTTTGGTGTTTACATTCTTTTGACTACCGTAACTTTTGGACCGTTTATGAAAATGAATTCCAGTTGATCCTGTTGGGAAGAATTGTTTTATGTACGTAAAGTTTTGTATCAGTTGCAGATTCTTTAGTGAGGAACTTGGTGATTTGTTTTATTTTCTTATCCAAACTAAATGATGCAGGTTAGAGATCACTAATCTTCAAACTGGTAGTAAAAACTCCAACTCTCATTGGGAACGGTCTTGGCATCTCCTTCCTTGCATTCCATCAGTTTGTTGGCCCAGTGAGAACTTCAGTGGAGGCGGGGGGGTCTGAAGTCATTCCAGCAATGCTAAACTGTGGCAGTGATGCATCTGTTAATTCCACCTGTCTCTGCTGAAACTTTAAATCACCAAGTGAGAAATGAGGCAGGCGTCGGCCGTCATTTTTAACTTCACCACCACCACTGTCGGGTCAACCCTGTCGGGATGTCTCAGCCCTCTGACCTCCACCTGAATTTAATCCGTGGAGTTTTACTCATGCAGGACGTGTTTCTCCTCGCAGCCTGAATGTGAAACACTGGCAGAACAATTTGTAGACAACAGAACTTCCAATTCAACTGGTGTCAACGATTGTCAAAGACAAAGTATTACTGATTTGCACAAAAGTGGTTTATTATGAATGTGGAAAAACAAAAAAAAATACTAAGGATATATTCTCCCCAAATATGTCCCTTACCATGCTTTGTATTAAATAAACAGTTGGAGTCCTCTGGTCCACATCAGTTCTAGGCATCGGAGACCCTCCCCAAGACGGGAACTCCTGCTGGAGAGATCCGCCATAAGGGTCCAGCCCTAATCCAGTTTCCTCTTCGCCCCCTACTACGACTCGGTCCTGGTGTGCCTTAAAACCAAATTCACGTAGATACCCGTCGGCCGACGTCCTCAATGGAGATCTGGGAACATTGACTAATGATGACCGCAAGAAAGACTTAGAAATGACATGTGACACTCACTTTTATTACTCACTAGTTTGTAGAAAAATAAGTTCTAGTTAGTAACCAGAACTTTTCATTTTTTATTATTATTTTTATTTTTTACGGAGCCCCTAAGTATTTTTTGTAAAAATTTTTATTTTTTTTTTTACTTCAAATAAGTGTTTGTTACTTTAATGTCCCTTCAGGGGCTCCGTACAAGGGCAAAAAAAACACATTCTTCTGTTTTTTTTCCCCTTTTTTGGGTAGTTAAAAGGTTAAAAAGGCTTTGGGTGTGTTCTAAAAGTGCTGATGTGCTTTTAAGAAAAACAAAAAAACAAATTGTGTTCTTTAAGAATAGCTCATCCCATGCTGTATTCTGCTAGTTTAACTGTAATTATGAACTTAGTGCTCACAGCCATTTAGTGCAGGAATCATGTTTCTCTCTTGATTCATGGGTTTTTGGTGCTTTGCAAAGAAGCACCAGATTTTCCCGATTCAGTTACTCTGTCCAGGACTGACGCAGCTGTTGCTGTCAGAGGCCAACATGCAGTAATAATACCTGTCTGCAGGCTGTCACTGAGCAAAGCTGAAAATGAACCAGTCCGCTTCTCTTTATTGTGGGTTTGAAGTTGGACTGCAGTTGTTTGCTCTAAAGGGTAATCTCAAATCTCAATTTTAATATAATTGTCTTTTTTAACTTAGTTTTAAAAATAACAGTGAGATTCGGTTAAAGGGATTAATAAAACTGTAGTTTGAAGCACATTTTAAAATGCAAACTGAAAGAACAAAAAGGAAAGAGCTATGCGACAAACATTCAGTTCACGCCATGATGCGTCTTTGAAGACGACGCTTTTGTAGATTCAGGCTTTCTGCGTTATCCAGGACTTCACCATCACCACCTGCTTTGGGTCACCAGATGCCCGTGTTATCTAACACCATAATAGTATGCAGAGTATCTATAGCCCTCGACAGCCTCTGGGCGCTGTCTGTCTCCGACAGACTGTCGTTCCATATGTGCCGAGCCAAACGCAGAACGCCCTCATCACAACAATAATGCTTCACGTTGGCCTTTCTGCACAGACACCACTCCAGAACCTGAACCCAGCGTTTATTCTCAAGCTGTGTTTTCACGGCACAGCAGTTTGGACAGGTGTTCTGTGGTGGGCGGTTTCTGTGGGAACCCTTGGTTCAGTTCTCCCGGTCCTCCACTGCTCAACACAACAGCTGCACCTTTGTGTCGACCTTTCCACTTCCCTTTTGTTTCACAGGAACGCCACAATTAAGGCTGAAAGATGTGTCTACACTACATTACTAATGTCTGTTTGTAAGTTCAGTCCAAACATATTGTGTTTTAGTTATTGCATTCATTCATTCATTCATTCATTCATTCATTCATTCATTCATTCATTCATCTTCCAGACCGGTTCTTCCCTTTTTGG
>NC_050521.1:26178557-26186111 GCF_002922805.2 Oryzias melastigma | reverse complement strand
CAGTTCTCCCGGTCCTCCACCGCTCAACACAACAGCTGCACCTTTGTGTCGACCTTTCCACTTCCCTTTTGTTTCACAGGAACGCCACAATTAAGACTGAAAGATGTGTCTACACTACATTAATGTGTGTTTGTAAGCTCAGTCCAAACATATTGTGTTTTAGTATTGCATCCATATGGAAATGAAAGAGGGACAATCTTTGGGGTCAAACCTAAGACAGAGTAGGTCGACCTTAAAAAATATATATAATATATGTAATAAGAAGTAACAACTTAATTGTTTTCCACATTTCCAGAAGCCAATGGGCTCAAAGCCTCACGCTCGCGTAAAATTACTATCATGTCTGAAATAAAAAATTCTGAATTAAAACTGTAAATTAATGACTGAAAGTGAAAACTGTCCAGTACTTTTTTCCCCCAAATTTACAATGTTTACTTCCAAGTGTAAAACTGTTTTCAAACATTCAATTTTATGTTATTTTTTTTATTTTAAAACGCCGTTTATCTTTTCACTTTTAGCTGATATGTATCTTTCAAAAATCTTAAAGAACACAGTGCAGTGTCATTGTTTTTATCCCTCCGTTTCTCATGTAGAATATAACAGATGTGTTGCTGTATTTCTGCAGTTGTTGTAAATGTTGCGATCAGTCTTCTCTGGAACCTGCATGTGTAACAAAGCCTACAGTCGGTGCAGATTGTGCTCGTCAGCGAGGTTTGTGGAGGGATGTGGGAGGAAACACCGCATGTGTGCGGCGACCAAAGCTGCCCGTTCAGCTCTCCGTGGGGATTTCCCGGCAGAATGAGGCTGCGGTCAGCAAGGTCCGCTCACCCTGAGGGCACCGATGAGACCTGACAGTGATCCGACCGGCACCATCAAGGAACGCCACTGCCCGGCAGGGCACGCTCCGCCGCGCACAGAGATGGGATCTCACATGCTTACACTCGCACACACTCGGGGTCACTGCTTGTAACTTTGTTGTGCTGGTGTAATTGGTACACAATGAGCCTCAGCTTCAGGCAAGAAGTCTTACTCTGAGCTGGAGACAACAGTGGTGCGGAAACCCAACTTCCAGGTTTAGATGATAATGAAACTTTGTCAGATTTGTGCAAAAATTTTTTTTAAATAATCACAATCTATTAAAGTGATGTCATCATCACTTATTTTTAAATATCAAACTGACTCAAGGTAACTCAGAACTTCTGTAATGTAGACACATTTTTAAAAAATCTAGATGAATCACTAATTA
Source organism: Oryzias melastigma (assembly GCF_002922805.2). Classification (NCBI taxonomy): domain Eukaryota; kingdom Metazoa; phylum Chordata; class Actinopteri; order Beloniformes; family Adrianichthyidae; genus Oryzias; species Oryzias melastigma. The sequence continues at coordinate 26,184,865 of NC_050521.1, read as the reverse complement.
AAACAAACCTTTAATTCTGCTCTCTTTGGGGTCCAGTTGACTCCAACCACATATTGATATGTGATTTCTTCCATGACAAAGGTGGACAGGATTTTATGTCTGTCATGGACATTAGTGAAACTCAAAAATCAAAGATAAAAAAAAGTTCAGCGCACTGTCTTGGGGGGTCCACATGACCCCACTTTTAATGTAAACAAACTAAGGAGAGCGGAAGGGTTACAGTTGTGTCCTAAAATCTCATAAACTCACCACCGTAAATTAATTGCTTCTGTTATGAGACAAACGCCACCATAAAATTCAGCAAATACAACTTCAATAGACAAGGAAAGACTACATTTACTTTTTCATGTTTAAATTGGAATTTTATTGTATTTTAAGATAAATCAATAAAGCAAAATATACTATTTAATTTCAGTCTAATTCATTTACTCCAACATGAGTTTCAATATTTAAGTTTAGTAAGAAAGTCGACTTGAAATGGTGAAAGTTTTGGTCTGTTATTTTATTACATTTCAAAGTTTGATCCCACGTTTTAATAATTTAATTATATACTTATAAACATTCCATTGGTTATTGGACCAGTTTTGCTTTCAGAATAATTCTTAATTTGGACTCGTGCAGCAAAAAAATGACCACATTTTGTACAAGACCTCATGTTTTACATGGACATGAAACGTTTTTTCAATCACATAATTTGAATAATTTGACATGATAAAACATAAATAGAAGTAACTCATATTTAACTTTTTATTAACTGATGTCATGTTGATTAATTGCTTTAAAAGTATTCAGTTAACAGCTTTTTTTTTTATAACAAATGTATTGTGACTTAATTGAGTATTTTTGCAACATTTGATATGTATGATGTTGCTCTCCGGTTCCTGATTGGACTCAGATGATTGCAATCTCCCATCAACGTTATTTAATAACTCTTTAACTATCCAAAAATCAATTAGTTTTTTTATTTATTTATTTTTTTAATGTTTTCTTTCTTGAGGGAGTAATACACATAAATAATGTGCTCTTCTGTTTGGTGGAGTAGGCAGTTAAAGGGTTAAGATGGGCCATCTCCAGTATTCACTGCTAGTTCATTACCTTCTCCGGTGCAGTACTTTGGCTGCTAAATCCTGTTATTTCTACTTAATGAAGTGAATTCCTGCCACTCACTGCTCACTCCTGTTTCCAGGATTTTCTTCTTGATCCTCATCTGACGAGCCGACCTGGATCCAACTCTTCACCAAAACTACTGCCTGATCCACACAAGAACCCTCCGGTCACACCACGTACCCACACACCTCACCTCTGGGTTCTTCATCCCGCGACTCCTACGACACTCCTGGTCCTTCGCTCTACCTCGTCTTCCCGAGACAAGTTCCCGCTCCGGTCCACCATGTCCAGCTGCCACAGAAGCTCCACTGGAGAATAAAAACCTCTCATACTGACCTCCGTGATCCTTCCAGGTTACAACTTCTTGGTCTGATATATACGCCTCGCCATCTAAAAACACAATTTTTGCAGTTTGTTTTAATAAAACATTAAATTATCTGTTTAATAGTTTTTTTCATTCAAAATACACAGTCTGATGGTCTTTACTGCCACATTTTTAAAGTTATTTAATGTTTCAGTGAATAAAAACAATGAAATCAAATAATTGAACTGTTGGAACTAAACAAACCAGGAACCAGGAATTGGGAACAAAAAAGAACCTGAACAATTAACAGACATGATATAGGTTTTAAAAAGTTAGCTATAGAAAAAAAAAAATACATTTAGTAGCTTTTTGTTGTGTAACAGAAATGTTCTTTAACATATAATCCTCTCTGTCTTACTCCACTGAATTAGAATAGACAATAGAAATTCACAGCTGTTAATTAAAAATCATCTAAAGATCTCTTAAAACGGTTCAAATAATCACAGAAAATAATGAACGGTGATGAGTACAAAGCAGCTTAAAAGATTTGTCTGTTAAATGTTGGATCAATCACTCCAACCAACTATCTAGTCAAGGTAAACGCCGACATTCAACCACGACTAACAGTTCAAACCTGCAGCTGAAGTGGATAAAGTGAGGAATTCACAGATACAGGAGAATGGAATCATCATCATCCAAGTCTGAACTTCAAAATAAGACCAAAGAATACCGTTCATTCAGCAATACAGAACAAATACAGGTCATTCCTCGCCAGAGTTATTTTATTTAAGACAGAGCAGTGACCTCCTCACCTTCTATACTGAGATTAGTTCTGACTCTTACTACTGGAGTTTAGGAAAACCAGATGATGCATCCAACGAGAACCAACGCTTCTTTACCCGCTCTAGGGGTGTTCAGATGCAGGTCAGAGTATTTATTTTTACTGGCTGTGACACTTTTGAAATGATTTTAAACATTAACCAGAGTCAAATTATTCTTGATGCTGCTTCTTTTACCCCCCTCCCAAAAAAATAAAGAAGTGTTTTCATTTGCAGACAGTTCAAAGTAACAAAGAAAGCTACAAAAGAAATGAAATGACATGAAAAGCTGTTGGAGTGAAAACAAGACGAGGCGAGGAAGTGGAATTCTGTCAAAGAACAAAGAGAATTCAGCAGCTAAAAAAGAAAAAAAAATGTAAGAGGCAGGTGTGACACAGGAGGCATTAAAAATAAAGCAAAAGAAGGAAAATACAGTGGAAAACAAGGTTATTAGAATAAAATAGAAAAGAACAGAGGGGGAAGTGAATAAAAATCTAAATATTAAGGGCAAGCAGACAACAGTCTAAATACCTTTGCTTTGTTCTCTGAGAGTCAATAATCTTTATTATTCATAGACAATCCAGAGGCTTAACGTCTGAAGATATTTCCAAAAAACAGAATAAATTAAGTTAGATGACTGATTTCATTTAAAGTAAGGATCAAAACAATAGTCGTCTTTGATTAAAAAAAAATCTTATTTCTATTTCATGTGAAAAACAGTGAGTTCTAAACACTTTGACACTTTTTTGAGCAATTTCAAAGTTCCTGAAACATATTTTGAAAAGTTCAGACAGCATTAATTCTAATGTGGGTAAAAGCTGAAGTTTTATTTTTTTCTTTGTTCCATGTGATGCTTTGCTAAGAAAAAAAATCTTAGATAAACCGCAGTATGAGTTCAAACATACAAAAGCTATGGGGGTCTGTATTGGCAAGAGTCTGGCGATACAACATGTATCATGATACAAATGTCACAATACAATATATATCACGATATATCCCTAGAGAGCACCGGAGACAATATTTTACTACTTTTTAAAAAGTACGGCTCAGAAAAAGAATTGTCAGAGTTTCGGTTCCCATGGCCAGTAAAAACTAAAATGTAATTGTGTCATTAAGCTCTGAAACAATAACAGTGAGGCTAATAATGAGTAAACGTACAGAGGACATGCAATCATCTCATCTTGGATGATACTGTGGATAAACATCTATTTTCCTGAAGTTGAAAGATTTGGACCGGTCACTCGTCCAGCACATGAGGCTCCAACAGCAGCAGGAGAAGCTGGATCTCTGCGCTAGAATCCAACCAGAGCTCTTGTGTTGTGCGCTGGCTGCTTTAGAATCAATGAGATTTCCCAGAAATTGGTTTGTTTTGTGTTTTTTTTTCTTTTTCTGGGATGACTGGAGATTTCTGACAAGGCCACCAAGGAAAAGAACTTGTTGCGTTTGAGGTGATAAAACCGGTTGAAACGGCAGCATTGATCCTGACTGCGGTCTCCCTCTGCGCCGTTTCAGTTGTTCTCTCAAATGACTCTAAGACGTGTTCCAGCTCCTTTAACAGGTTTCACTCTTGTGTTGCAGCTTTTTCCAGACAAGCAGCAGAGCTTTAGATGATTACTCTAAAGAGCAGCCCTCAGCTCCCTCAGCGCAGAGTATCGGCTCGTCTCGACGGCTGAGGGGAGGCCTCTGTCTTCCAAATCCAACTTCAAACTGACTTTCAAAAAATGCCAAATATGTTGGAATTGAATATGCTACTTAGGAATTACAAATGACGTTTACTGTTAAGACTACAAAACAAAGCATTTTCACATGATGAAGAATCATTTCAGGTAGAATTAAAAATGAATCTGTGCTCCTGTGGCTTTTGGGTGTTGGTTTCCCAGCCAGATAATGATATATACAGACAAAAATCACTATATGTATATATATATATATATATATATATACAGACAAAAATCACTATATATATATTGTAGCGTCCCTCCAGACTGATGCACTGAAACTCCAAAGCTTTTTAATGCTCTTTATTCTGGTTACTGTCGGCCGTAACCAACGCCGTACAACTTGCAGCAACTTCAGAACCGAACCAACAGGGCAGAGCGCTTCCCCAAAAACATTCTCATTTTCTCGCGCCTGCACAGCCCACCCTCTTTTTCCTATTCAGCCAATAGCTGCGCCCAACCAGTCGAAACCCCCCCGACAACAGGCTGAGTGACAAAACAAGGGCCAATCAGTGTCTCCTACTGGTGCATTCACGGAACCCTGGAATCCAGAATGCACCCATACAGTTACCCAGCAGAACTCAGTCCGCTACAATATTTATATACAGTATATATATACAGTATATATATAGTTAGATTATACCTCCACACAATTTGAAGGACAGACGTCAGACAGCAACTTTGTCTGTTTAGTCTTTTTTTCCCGCTCTAGGTGACAGGGTTTAGTCACATGGTTTGAAAAAGACTAAAAATGAACCATGAAAGGCGGCGAGGTCACCCGCCCCGGTTCTCAGAGTCTGACAGCGAAGCGGTGGGCTTTTCTACGCTCTGCACACATTGTTTGCTAATTAGTGGCCTGCAAATCAAGGATGAAAGGAAACATGCTGAGGTTAACGCTGGCTGTCTTTGAGAGAATAGATCATCACTTCAAAAGACAAAAAGCAACACACTGATATGATACAACAACAACAACACCTCTGCCTCGCAGCAGCATCTGAAATCCTAATCTGATTCATTAGACCTTTTTTTGTCTGACAGTTACAAATGTTTACATTCATTAAACGCAGATCATTTTACAACGTGGAAATTTGGAGCATTTGTGTGAAGCTGGACCAATGACCAAACCTGCTAAATACAGAATCATTAGGTCTTTAATGAGCGATTCTTGGACAGCTTTGATGAGCTGAGGCTGGTCACTGCAGATAATGCAATGAAGCAATTAAAAGGAAGCAGATGGCGAAAAGACCAGTCATTCTTTAACTCTGCAAATTCAATATAATAGTGTAATATGAAAAATAAACTTAAATAAATAGATTTTCAAGTCTGTTCTATTAGTGATTATACACATAAATCTTGGCGAGTTTAGTTTAACGTGTCTGGTGGGACTGTCACTCTGTCTGGATTTTACTGAACTTCATATCTGTGAATGTTCACACATTAAAGAGAACCCAAATCTTCTTAGCATACATTTTAAGGTTTGGAAAGTCATCCTCTTGTAGAGAAGAACACAAATCCAGCAGTTCAAAAAGAAGTGTAAGGGCCCTGTTTATACTGAACCAGAAAGCTGATCATTGAGCCAAACCAAAGCATGATGGGGTGGATGATCCCCCCGCTGGGAGGAGTGGGACCCTTCAACGAGTCCTCACACCGCTCGGAAAATTCAAAGCTCTGTTTGTGCTCCTTCAAACGCGTTATTTAAGTTACATCTGTAGCAATAATTGTCTTTTTTGAATCTCCAGCTGGTTAAAGTGTGTTATAACATCTACGATCATGATGAAGAAAATGCATAACTTTGCAGCCGTCATCCCAACTGAGCTGCAAAAGTAAATATTTTGACAGGTTTGAGGATTCCAGAATAAATTCTAAGAAATGAAAAACATTTGTTTCTGCTGTTAGTTTTTGAAATGAAGCCAAGTTTTGACAGCAATCGTGAACCATGTCAAAGCGTCCAATAAACGAATGTTGAGTGTCGTGATGTCCGCATCAGTAGAAGAGAGCGTTATTTCCAGATGAAGAAAAACCAAAACATCTACACCGTTGTAAAGTTTTTGCATTGTTAAAATTCTAAAATCAATTGTTTGTAGAATATTGTCTGCTTGAGGTCTTAGATTTATCAGATCTAAAAATGTTACATCTAAAAATTGTAAGGTTTATGCTAAAAGCCAGATTAGAAATTCTGTTTAACCATATTCAATCCTAATTTGTGTGTTTCAATTGCTAATAATACTGTGGATTAACATATAATCTTACATTTTTTATGAAAGTACAACTCTGTGACAGACATATTTTGTAAATTCCTTATAAAGCACTTTATTAACACATATTAGTTTATGGTGCTAAGTTTATTTTAGTTAAATTAAA
>NC_050521.1:26173983-26178409 GCF_002922805.2 Oryzias melastigma | reverse complement strand
ATTCTGTTTAACCAAATTCAATCCTAATTTGTGTGTTTCAATTGCTAATAATACTGTGGATTAAAATATAATCTTACATTTTTTATGAAAGTACAACTCTATGACAGACACATTTTGTAAATTCCTTATAAAGCACTTTATTAACATATGTTAGTTTATGGTGCTAAGTTCATTTAAGTTAAATTAAAATTTAGGGTGTGGACATCCGACAAGGTCACTCCTGATTGGCAGAGTGGTTGCCATAGAGACGTTAACTCAAACCAACCGGACCAATCGGTGCTTTCTGACATTGTCTGGCTACAACATGGCGGCGTCTGTAACACAAAACTATTGTGGCTGACTTGACGTCATTTAGAACCAGTAGAAAGTCATTTTCAGTGGGCGGAGTCACACTCAGTTCTCTTATACGGTGAATGGGTGGAACATTGTATTATAAAAAGTTTATCTAAAAGTTGATATTCCTGCAAACAAACATCTGACACAACAGTATGAAGAGTTTTAAATGACTGCAAACATGATGATAACATGCTATATGCATGTGTGCTGCTTAGGTTTGTGTAGTTTTAATTACTGTAAATACTTAATTTTTTTTATTAGAACTCATTTATAAACTGAACATCAAACTTAAAATTCTGTATTTCATTAATCCCTTTCTATCATTTTTGTTTACAAAATCAACTTTTTTGTTCCCCCATTTTAACTAAACTGTATTAAAATTCATACATTTCTTAAAATTTACTAACAATTTCAATGAATCCTACGTATGGTTCTGGAAATTCTTATATCTTTGCTTATAAACCTTTTTACCTTATTTCTACATTTTTATTGGTGAAAACAAAACCTTTTCTTTACATTTTGTAAAGAATAGTGTTAATTTTTCTTTTTAAAAACAATCTCTTGTTCAGTTTTGTTACGCTAAATGACCTTTAACTAAAACCTAACTTTCATTCTCTCCTCTCACTTCCTAAATGGCTTGGTAATCTTCCAATTTCGCCATCCTTTAATGATTCAGTGTTTTCATTACCAGAGGCAGCAAAGCAGCCACACAATGATAAACTGCAGCGCTTTACAGTAAGGTGCTCGACTCCAGAAGAGCTTCATTTCATTACCTATAAACAAATTGAAGCCCGGCATCCTCAATAAGCCCTTTCATCCTTTTATTTCTGTATTGTCCTGATTGGTCTTCACTGATGGAGCCTCCGCTTGGCTCCGTCACATGCTGTAAATTTAAATCAATATGGAGGACTCCAAATCACTCTGAAGTAGTTTGTTAGTCTTAAAAAATATCTTTAAAACCCTTTTTTTGTATTTGTACATCACAAAAAAGGAGATAACTACGCCAATAAATAGAAAGGCGAAAATATTTAAAACACTAGTTTATGAAAATTTGGGTTATAACTTGTAGAAGAACCCATGGGAAAACCTTAACCGTAACTTTAAGAGTTTTTGCCTTGATGGTTAACTATAAATGAAGACTGGACAGACTGACCCCTCCCTCTGGTGTTCAAAACAAAAACTCAAAATCCCATAGACTTCTATAGAGAAACAAGCAGCTGTTACTCAGCCATTCATTGTCAGAATAATCATTCTTACTCTGATACTTTTATTTAGCGTGGCCTTGTTAATACAATTTTTTGTGATATTTTCTTTGTAGTGCAAATTATTCAAGGTATAACCTGACCAATCACTCAATAAAAGTAGGCGGTACCTGTTGGCCCCCCACGTCCAACATTCAAAATTGGGGCGCTTTTACATGTTTTTTGCATGGTTTATTTGTACTTCTTCCTTGGTTTTTAATTTGGTCCATTTGTTATACATCAGTGAATAATTTCACGTATAGGACCTCAACTTTTCTCTTTTTCCATGTATATTCAAGTATGACCAATTTTTATCTGTACAAGTTGTACACAGTGTCTGTCTGACATGACCTGATGACATTACCTTAGCAAATCGGAGACTGTTGCAACTGTGTGACATTTCCAATCACTTCAGTGACCTCAGTGTGACCACAAACTAAACCAAATAAAGGTGAAATGTTCCAATACGATTGAACAAAGTTCATCAAGTCAATGCAATTGTTTGGTAGAGGTGAGAGTTAGGTTCACTATAGTTTAAAACACAAAATTGACAGAAATTACTACAAATGAATGGGATTCGACTATTGCATGAATGTTGCAATACTTTTTGTCTGTATTTCACCCACGGAAAGCGAAATATGAAAAATTCAAAAGGGGTTTGAGATGAGTTGGAGGTAGAGTGGCAGATCAGCTTTGCATTTTAAAAAAAAAAAACATGCTCATAATGTGTCAATGTTAAAGTGAGCAACTGGAAAGTCGTGCAAGGAAATGAAGACACTTCAGAAACATGTCAATCTAATTTGCAGCTGCTCATCAGCTGCTTGCATTCAGGGAGATTCCAGCTTTCAGAATAAATTGGTAATGATGAAAGCTAGCGTCCTGGTTTGGGTTGAGCTGTGCAAACAAATGGAAGTCCGTATAATGTCCTTGTAAATGTAGCGGGGCAAAGTTGCGTACGTGTGTGTAGTTGGGTTGCTGTCTTCAGGGTACACATCATCCCCGTCGCTCTCCCTCTGCAGCGATCTGAAAGAGTTCCGGTCTCTGTGGGCGTCATCTATCCACATTTGAGTCTGTGTGAATGAGTGTGAGAGAGTCTGAGTTTGAAATCCATCCATTCCCTCTTAAAATGTGATTAATGGTAAGTGATGCCAGGGGCATTATCCTGATCATGACAGAGCAACACGACACCAGCACACTCCAAACGAGCCGCTGCAGGAAGGAAACACCAGAGGAACGGATGATGGAAATGAGGGCTGAAAGAGCAGCAGAGATATCGATGCAGAGTAAAAGAAATCCAGATAAGTGATGGCATGTTGTAACAGGGGAAAGGAAAGCTCAAGGATACATTCAGAAGAACAAGCTTAATGCATTACTTTCTATGGCCGTAGGTCAGCTGTATAAATAAAGCAGCGCATAGCTAAAACAATAATAAAAACAAAAAGGCCGACACACTCATGGAGGTGGATCTCTGCTGCACTTGATTGTTGCATGTTATTAACAGTAATAATCATGTCCACCAGCTTTGAACTTGTAAATCTTGTTTTCACTCAAATGAGCAAAATTACAGTAGATTCAATAATAAAGAAACTCTTACAGACCAACTCCAATGAAAATCGTCTTTTTTGTGTTTTTTAAGATGTTCTTGTGACATAGAGGGCCTATGCAAAAGAACTTGTGATCAAAACTCCATTTGTGAGTGTTTCTTAATTCAATTTGTATTTGATCAGGAGCACATGAAAACTGGATGCTTGAAAAAGTCACAAACTGACGCAGAGACTGGAATGCCAAAGTCAACCTTTTCCACTCCAATTCTGAAGCATCCACTTGACAAACAAATAGATCTGTTAGCGCCTTGATTTTGCTCGTATACGCTGGAATCTGTACGGCTGGACAGCTGTAATATTCCATGTTGCTGTTTTGCTACGCTAATGTTAGCTTGGGGTTGTGAGAAGCTGTAAGAGAGTGTAATACAGTGCATTTTCCAAGTTTCTGTTTCTCCAGTTACCAATTGGCTTTTAGGCAAGCATAAAAAATATGGAACATTCAGACTATTGGACCAGAACCTCTGTTTTAGGTGTCCATTATGTAAGGGATAATGCTCGATAAAGAGTGAATTATCATAAATTAATGGACGATGCAGAAGCCTGAATTTTCCAATGCAAAGCGGAGAGACAGTCGCTTTGATGAAGTTCGCTTATTTCTGATAACAGAGACTTTAAAGGGTTTTATCCCACTTATACCATGGTCACGTATGAAAAAAACATGAATTCCCTAATTTTTTTGAACTTTAATGTTATTTTTTATCGTTTTTTTTTGTTGTTTGTTTTTCAGAGAAAGCGGACTATTTGATAAGTGTTGCCACTGACACGGCAAAGGAAGGCGACATAAGTGGTGATTGTCATGAAAGGTTAATTAAAGAATCAGTTCAGAGCCAAAGCTCTCTTCTTTTTGTCCAAACAATGAATAAAAAGTTTATTTAAAAGAAATAAAGTTTAAATTGTGTCTTGTTCTCTCCTTCTTTGATTTGTATCAAACAGGTTAAAGGAAATTATAAAATCACTCGTCTTTTCTACTGGAATATATATATTTTTTTCTTTTTTTAAATTTGTTTAAAAATCAGATCGCGGGCCGAACAACATAAATATTTATTGAACACACTAAAACTAAAGTTTTAGAACTTTCAAACTGTAACTTTTAAACATAATTATGAATAATAAAAAGACAGGAATATTATTCCAGAATAAATTAACTTAAACCTTAAATAACTTTCAATATTTTACTCTCCATAAAAATATATTTTGTCAAAATTATACAAGTTAAAAATAAGCGCAAGATAACATCTGGCCATT
>NC_050521.1:26167121-26173359 GCF_002922805.2 Oryzias melastigma | reverse complement strand
TAAAAATGAGCACAAGATAACATGTGGCCATTGATAACAATAAAATAAAAATGATCTGGAGGGCCAGATAGAATTACCAGGAGGGCCGGATCCGGCCCTCAGGCCTTGACTTTGGCACATGAGGTTTAAAGCATGTTAACAACTGCAATATCAAGTGGTGTTTAGACCAGTGCAATGATGTAGATCGTGTGGGCTATGTGACCACAACTTCTTATTTTTACATTGTCACTGTCCATTATCACTTTTTAATCCACACCCTGCAGCCAATCAGAATCGAGTATTCACCCACCCTCTTTACAACATAAGTGCTCTCCAGCTTTTCATTTATTGAAAATGTTCAGACCACCACCTTGTAGAGAAGCAGGAGCTCAGACTTTGGTCATCGGTTCAAGGCGGTGGAGACATTCATTTCCAAGTTTGAGGAGCTTTTGTTGGTGTGGATGCTTGTTATCAATGCTAAACAGCAACCTTCCGTCATTGTGGTTTATTTTCTTTGAATGAAACTGAGTCATCTGCATCAGTATGTGGGTCAAGCTTAGACTCTTTGATTCATGAATGCTTGTTTGTTTGATTTTAGTCGAGAGTTTTGTTTTTCAGTCTGTTTGGTTGAACTTTTGACTTCATTTGCTGCTGCTGGTCTTACTGTTATTCATCTATGCAGGACTTTATTTTTCTTCTCAAAATCTTAGCGGTTTGTTCAATTACAAGCACAAAAACAATAATAGAACATAAACGGTCCCATCTGAGTCATTACATTCATTACGATGCATTTAAATGTTAATCATTCTTATGGGGGTGCAAAGATTTGGGGGATTTGACCTTTGCAGTTACAGGGAAAGGGTTCTTTGAGCAATTTGAGTTGCTCTCTGTGTTTAGTTTACCTGTAATGTTTAACAAACAATGTAAATATTAAGATTTGATCATTTTTATGGATTAAATTAGATCTATGTGTTAGCTTAAAGAAATAGAAAATAAAGATTTTTTTGTTTGATTGTTTTTTGCTATTAAACCTAATTTTTCAAAATACAAAATGTATCTAAATCAAACATCAGTAAAACTTTAAAGTTAAAAAATACAACTTTTTTGTTTTTATTTATCATATGAAAATGTTCTATACTATGAAATCTGAGTATTATTCTCCAGAACTGTCTACTTAACTTCATGTAGAAGATTCCAATAGCAACTTTAGAAGTCCGCCTCCCAAAGGCAAGACAAAGCGAGGTCTGTTCCGTAATGAATGAGGAACGCCATGCGGCATGGAAGACACGCTGAGCAGCAGCCAATATCTTGCTGCGATGAGCAGCGATTCTTCTCAGCCATCAGACAGTAATTAGAGAGCAGCATCGGGGGATTAAGAAGGCCTCTGGCTGATGAATGGTGCTGGGAGTCTCTTGGATGGAGCTTGTTCTGTCAACCAGGGGCTCAGGTACGGACGCAGAAAGACCTTTACGGTTCCTGTGTCAGGAAGTTTCATGAAACGGTTTTGGTTTTACAAAGTGAGGAAATTAGTGGGAAGTTCTGTTCTTTGACCCGAACAGAAACAATTTAGGACATTTGGATAATTTGTCAATTACGAGGAAAGATTTAGTGGAGTATCTGAGTGGATTTATAACTTAAAGAACTTAGATGAAGATATAAGATGAAGCCGATTCATCTCATTGGAACTGATGAAGGTGTTTTCAGTTGTAAAAGTAAGGTTCTAGTGGAAACATCTTCAGAATCAGCCCACTGCACTAAAGGGTAGGGGGTCCAGAGCACGAAGAATGCAAGACCAGGTCCAGACAAAAGCCCCAGCCCTCCATAAGCCCCACCGATGCTGGACCATGGGCCCCCCACCAAGTGGAAGTCTAAAGCGTTATACTACAAAAAATAACAAAAGAAGAAAAATCCATGTTTTTCAAACATTTTTGAACTTTCAGCAAGACAGGAAGTTAAACCCGCATGAAGAAATTCAAAAGTCCTGCAAATGTTTGACACTTTAAAAGCCTTTTCATGAATGCCACTCACAAGTTGTTCAATTTAGTGAGCAACCAAGCAAGAAGTGAGATTGACTGACTGACAGAGGGGAAATGTTTCTTTTTTTTAATTGCTTTTAAAAATGATTCTTTCAGCGACACATTTTTTTCCACCAGGAAAGAGTCTGCTCTCTTTCTCTACCAGGAAATAGTCGGTTCCATTTTTCCACCAGGATATAGTCTGATCCCTTTTCCCACCATGAAATGGTCTGCTACCTTTTTCCACCAGGAAATAGTCTGGTCCCTTTTCCCACCATGAAATGGTCTGCTACCTTTTTCCACAGGAAAATAGTCTCCTCCCCTCTTTCTCCAGGAAATAGTCTTCACCCCTTTTCCACCCCGAAATGGTCTGCTCCCCTTTTCCACCATGAAATAGTCTGCTCCCTTCTTCCACCAGGAAATAGTCTGCTCCCTTTCTCCTGCCGTCTTCCCAATATCCCCGTCTACTTGCACCAATCTCGGATACTTTCAGGATCCATCCCAACATGTCAGTAGCCGTTTCCTCATCAGAAGTTTCTTTACAAAGTTTGAACGCTTTAACAATTCTTTGCCATCACTGAACTGGCTCACAACACAGACCGCCGCCGTCTGCATGCCTGAGAACAAACCGAGGGCACCAAGCTAGTTTATCAGTGTTAGCTTCACGGAGAAGCTAGACAGATAGCTCCATTAACAGCTTTATTTTCCCTGCCTGAGCTGGAATCTGGTTCTAAACTGTCTGGCTGGAAAGCTCTGATACTGTTGGCCATTTTTTTGCTATGCTAATGTTAGCTTAGGGTTGTGAGAGGCTGTAAGCTATTGGGAGACTGTAAACAATGAAATGCTTGGATATCAATATAGTTGTACTTAGATGCCAACAACCAGAAGAAAATTTCTAATAAGTCCTGCCGCCCTGCAGAAATTAAGTCTTTAAAGCGACACCGACTTTTTGATTTGGGCTAAAAACGGCATAATCATAGTTAAAAGACCATTACTATAGATACAAATATGGTTGGAGTTTGGCTTTAAAAATGAATGAATTAGTTTCAGACCGAGTAGAAGAAAGTATTAAAGCAGAATCTCTTTTTGAGTTTCCAAACTTAAAAACACAACATGGATTTGGATGTAATTTAGTGTTTGATCAGGAATGTCTTATTGATACAAAGGGTAAACAAAGAGACTAAAGCTAAAAGAGAACTGGTGCGATGTTTTAGTCGAAGTCATTAAATGAAAACGTAAAGAATAGTAAACCTGCAAAATCTTTATCTGCTTAAAGGGATTTAACCTTTCTCTAAAAACGGTTTTTGAACGACACGCACAGTCCACAAGGACGTTTATGAAGCTTCGAGTGGATGTTTGTGCAGAACTTTTTATGGATACACTTAGACATAGAAAATCAAATTCACTTCAAACACAGCGATGCAGACCCTCAAGGATGCGTAGATGCAGAAGACGCGCATCGACATCAGAGCAGCGAGCTGCAGAAGACGCTTCTGCTTTGTTTCATTTCCATCTTATTGAATTGCATATGAATGTGGGTTTACTGGTAACATGGAGAAAAATCATTTTGACATGTTTGAGCTGCTGAATGAAAGTGCGTGTGTGAGTTAGGAAAAGGTAGTAATCATAAAAACATTTCTGCGCCGAGCCGTTTAGATAGAAAACAAACATGAAGCAAAAATGTGCAATCTGTGGTTCTTATTGCACCCAACCAGCAAAGCAGCAGAATTACTAATAAAGAATAAATTATATGATATGAAATAACTAGAAGTAAAAGAAGAAAGTACAGGATGGTTTTTATTTGTTAGGATTTGTTTTATAAAACAGGCTTTTGCTGCTTTTCTAACTTTGCTGGGTTGACTTTAGAAATAAACATTTTAAGGAAAAGTTTGAACAACAAATGGAACAAATGTGTTCATGATATATAACTGATAAGTGTGACAAACAAGTTTCATCATTCCCAAGAAGTATCATGACGGTACTGCAGATATATACAGTATATATACTGAAAGGGTCCTCCTACTCTTCCAATGAATGTGTCATTTAATAGTTTTTTCTCTTTTGTGTGTGCAAATTTGCAGACATTTTTGTGGTGTTTGTTTTATCAAGATGGTCACTCAGAGTATATTATTGGAAAATAAAATGAACTTTTCTTATTCTAACATGGTTGCAATGATACAAAGAGTAAAAACTATTTAAGGGGTCTGAATACTTTTAGGGCTGCACGGTGGCGCAGTGGTTAGCGCTCTCGCCTCACAGCGAGAAGGCCCCGGTTCAACTCCCGGCTGGGACCTTTCTGTGTGGAGTTTGCATGTTCTCCCCGTGCATGCGTGGGTTTTCACCGGGGACTCCGGCTTCCTCCCACCGTCCAAAAACATGCTTCATAGGTTAATTGGTGACTCTAAATTGTCCCTAGGTGTGACTGTGACTGTGAGAGTGGATGTGTGTGTGATTGAGGCCCTGAGACAGACTGGAGACCTGTCCAGGGTGAACCCCGCCTTCGCCCTTCAGTAGCCGGGATAGGCTCCGGCACCCCTGCGACCCCGAAAGGGACAAAGCGGTCAGGAAAATGGATGGATGGATGGATGAATACTTTTGTTTAGTCATTTCAAGGTCTGTTCTTGGATGATCACATCTCACATGTAGGAGCACATTCTGTAATGACCATGCAGTGTATAAATCTCTACCAAAGTGTTTTGTAATTGCTTGTACCTGTATATATTTCAGTCATCGGAGAGGACGATAAAGCATTTTTTCCGTCCTTTAGATGTCAGTGAGGCCAAACTCCTGCCTGATGGATCCCTCACGGAGAGTGCAGAAAGACGCGGAGGAGGTGAAGCTGCAGAGGTAAAATAATGATTGATAACATGAGACGGTGTAAAAAAAAGAGAGTGAAGGGAAGAATGGGAGCTGATGACTGATTGACATTTGCTGAGAGACGAGCTAAAAGCCAGAAGATGCATGACAAAAGAAGGAGAGTGATGGATCGAGGAATATTACTCAGAAAGGATGCGGAGAGAAAAAGGTGGAAGAAAAGACAGAGGGAGGTGGAAATCTGATGTGATTGATTGTTCGGGGGTTTAACAGGCAGCCTGTCTGAGATTTCTTCATTCACTCAAAATGTATTCAAAATATCCAAACTTTACAATCAGTCTAACCTGCAGAGGAACTACTTTATCTCTGATTTCCTAAATTAGACTTAAAAGTTGGGAAAACTCAGAGCATACTGAATATTTGTTTGTTTTCATGCAAATGAAGTTCCCAAAGGTCTTAACTGGTGCTATTGATATGCTGTCTTTGCATTTAACGCACTACAGAAACAAAAAAATAAGTCACATTTTCATAAATTGGAAAGCAAACTGTCTTTAATTAGACTAACAAATCTGCAAAGACGTGTGTCCATAAATTTCAATTTTATAGACAACAATAATCAGTGCAGGGGCAGTTTATAATCTTTATATATCTTTATATATCTTATAAAGCCTTAAAGAAACATTTTAGAAAGTCTTAGTCTCAACTGCCCTTAGAAATATACAGTTCCCTCATATACATCCCTCTTAACACCTTCTTCCTAATCCAAATTATTTTTAAAGATATTTGTTTTTTATTTCAACTTATTTAAGTTTTAAACTGACCAATCAGATGCCTCAAGAATAGCATGTGGCGGGCCCACCTCGAACATTTGATTGACAGATTCCCTGATCACACTTTCAGTGGAAGAGGTGTCAACTTCAAAAAAGCTCAGTCATGATTGGTGATTGAAGTTCCCCTAAAAACGTGACTCTGACCAACTCGGACCAATCACTGTTGCCGGAGATGAGGCATTTTTTATGGTTGATATGGACACCTCCCTTTGTCCAGTAATAACATATGTCTATGGTTGGTTCTCAATAATGGCCTCGCCGACAACTCAGATGTAAATCTCTAATAAACTCCCATAACTCTGCAGAAACGAAGTCCTAGAAAATGACACAGATTTTTTTTTTTTTTTTAATATTTGGCTTAAAACAATATATTCATAATTAAAAGACCATTATTCAAGCTTTGGAAACAGATCAATGGATGATTGTAGTAGACGATAGGATACAGAAACTCCTCTGTACGACCTTCCACGGGTCTTGAATCCCCAAAAACCATTACATCCATAATAGTCATGTGACCAAGGCTTTAAAAGTGGAAATTTTCTTGCTTTCATTGGTTTACAAACTATACATTTAAGCAAATATCCAATTAGGAAAGTATTA
>NC_050521.1:26162046-26166673 GCF_002922805.2 Oryzias melastigma | reverse complement strand
CAACAATAATCAGTGCAGGGGCAGTTTATAATCTTTATATATCTTTATATATCTTATAAAGCCTTAAAGAAACATTTTAGAAAGTCTTGGTCTCCACTGCCCTTAGAAATATACAGTTCCCTCATATACATCCCTTTTAACACCTTCTTCCTAATCCAAATTAGTTTTTAAAGATATTTGTTCTTTATTTCAACTTATTTAAGTTTTAAACTGACCAATCAGATGCCTCAAGAAAAGCATGTGCTGGGCCCACCTCGAACATTTGATTGACAGATTCCCTGATCACGCTTTCAGTGGAAGAGATGGGGACTTCAATCAAGCTCAGTCATGATTGGTGATTGAAGTTCCCCTAAAAACGTGACTCTGACCAACTCGAACCAATCACTGTTGCCAGAGATGAGGCATTTTTTATAGTTGATATGGACACCTCCCTTTGTCCAGTAATAACATATGTCTATGGTTGGTTCTCAATAATGGCCTCGCCAACAACTAGAGGTAAATCTCTAATAAACTCCCATAACTCTGCAGAAACGAAGTCCTAGAAAATGACACAGATTTTTTTTTTTTTTATGGCTTAAAACAGTATATTCGTAATTAAGAGACCATTATTTAAGCTTTGAAAACAGATCAATGGATGATTGTAGTAGACGATAGGATACAAAAACTCCTCCGTACGACCTTCCACGGGTCTTGAATCCCCAAAAACCATTACATCCATACAAGTCATGTGACCAAGGCTTTAAAAGTGGAATTTTCTTTGCTTTCATTGGTTTACAAACTATACATTTAAGCAAATATCCAATTAGGAAAGTATTATACTCCCTTTTTTGAGACTTTTCTTCAACTGCAGAAAATATTTGTTTTTGGAAGACAGAAAAAAGACATTATTTCCACAAAAATGTAATGTATATTTTAAACTAAGCGACACATTTTGCTCTGTGTGATCTTTTTCGCATGAATGGAGAAAATATTTGAGGTGAAACCTTCTGCGCCCCGTTTTAAAATGACACCACAGTCCATTTGTTTCGTGAAATCCATTTCTTATGGTGATTATGCCGTTGAACAGACACCTCTACCCCCAGCAAAGACAAACTGCTTCAGTTTCTGAACGATCCATAAAGTTTGGCAGCAGTGCCGCCGTTCATAAAGCGGAACGTCTCTGAATCAGACGCGCTGCTGCGATCCCCGTAAATCACTAACAGTCAACAGAAAGGGTCTAATGTGGGTCCTCCCAGAACTGCTTTTGGAAACGGTCGCGATGACGTTGTGCATTAATCTGACACCAAATAAAACTTTCTTTCAGCCAAACCATAAAGTAGAAGCACCTTTGACCCCTCAGATGGTAAAAAGCTGTTAGGCAGCTTTTAGAGCTGAACTGCTGCATAATCTGTGAGTGCTGCGACGGGCTCAGAGGTGAATGTGGTTGTTTATGCCGGCATACGGAGAGATCAAAAAGCGCTTTTACATATCCTAGCTTTAGGGCCGGAATATTTACATTGAAATGTTAACTGAGAAACACAATCTGCTTCTTCGGCTTGATTTATTTGATGTAAACTTAATCTTCAGAGCAAAATTCTGGATGAACTAAAAGGTTTTTGCTGCAAAGGTTGCAGATTAGCTCACAAAAAGGCTTGTATTGGATAAGAAGTTAATGTAATTGCTTTGAAAACAGAACATAAACGTTGAGGACCTCAGGGTGAGCAGATACATAACTCACGTACTAAAGCTTAAGTGATTTAGGTTAATTGCAGATTCGATTTTTTTGTTTTAATCTGCTTTGTTGGCAAACTTTGAACTTAGACAATAATTCCATGTCGGAGATTCTGCATGACAGAAAATATTGTGTATGAAAAGCTGAGTTATTGATTTTTCCAAAGGAGGAAAAAAAGCATTCAGAGGAGCAGGTTGGTGCTGTTTAACACCAGCACGATCCTGCAAAGGTACCTCCTCCCTCTGTCACCTTTCGCGTTCCCTTTTTGATTTCTCCGCGTGTTTTCTCATTGCACTTTCCCTTCTAATCTGCCTTGACATTTTATAGCACAACAAAACAATTTAGCCTCACAGGGAAAAAAAAGAGGGTTGGGGTGATGATGGAGGTGGTTGGGGGTTAGTGAGAATGACACAGCCACATATCATGCAAGCTAAGGGCAGCCGAGCGAGAGAGACTGACATTTGCACACACCACGGAGCTGCTAACGGCTGACGCGATGTGACTAAGCTCGGAGCTTGCAGTTTTAAGTATAACCTCCAAAGCCCTGCTACATCTTCATGCTGTCAAGTTCGACCTAGCAGCGAGGCAGCATCTTGGTCGGAGGAACACGGCGCTGCCGAGAGAGAGAGAAAGAGGATAAATCATTAAAATACCAGCTTCCAAATGGCAAATGTCTGCTGCCAAAAGTACTGTTGATATTCAGAAAATACGCAGTTATGTAACCAACTTTAATGTCTGACATGATGACTGAATAAAGTCCTTGACTATAAACAAAGCCCTACTGCAGTGAGTTGAAGCTACATGCATTCAGACTGAAAACGTGCTAGAAAAGCTCCATTCAGTGGGTTCCTGTTAGCTCTGGAAATTCACTGAAATCTCCTTGAAGACAGAAAAAGTTCAGCTTTGGTCACAGCTGCTCCTATAGGTGGATACAGGCTGGTGAAAACCCCTTATTTGGTGGCCACATGAAATATCGAGCCAAAGCGTTCTTGGGAATAGTTTTTCTATGGAAATACTGCGAGTGACGGGTTGTACCGAATACTTATACAACACATAAGGGCAACTAAAGATGAATCAGGTGGGATGCAAACGTTTTGTATTAAATTCTCATTTTTTTTTACCCACCCAGACTGTTAGAGATGAGGAAATTAGACAGAGTAGTTTGTGTGATACATTCTTGGGACATATCGTGATATGTATCGTATCATGAGGCACGTATCGGGATAAGTATTGTGTTGACCATACACACCCCTACTTTACAGTAGTGACGTTCTGGCACAATCAGTATGAATCAGACAATTTTGTTGCAGAGAAAAGTGTCTTCTCAGTGTAAAACTGATCAGGAAAACCACTTTTTCTTTAACTTAGCAATACTTTTGTTTTGAATTTTTTTTCATTTTCTAAGAAAATTAGCTTTCAGGTATGCTGTACAGTACAGTTTTGACAAAGCAAGCCTTTTTTGTACATTTGAAAATAGGTTTAATTTTGACCAGAGAATCTGTTTATTTGATAGCATCCTTGTGATGCTGGATGTGTGTTATCACGGTCCAAGCTCTTCACCTTCAGCATGACACATTTTATGACTTTATTCTCATGCTTTAGCTCGACTTACCATTATGAAAATGAGCTGTTGCCCCTCTGCTTGCAAAAAAACACAGTTTTAGGACATTGCCCTTAGAAATTGATTCTCACAAGTCTGTTATTTATTATTTGGAGCCAGAAGCCTGGTATAGTAAATCAGCTCCTTAAAAGGTTAGCTGGCAACAGTTCAGTAAAATGATAGGAAGTAAAAATAGCCTTCCAAGTAAAGATGGTGAGTGATGCTCTCCACAACAGCCATCCAACGCGAAGCTTTAATGAGAGGACGGAGCAGGGATAGAAATGAACACAGTTGATTCCTGGATCTAAAAACTGCAGGTAAAACTTAATCAAGAGATGAATAAATCTATACCCCTGTGACAAAATCATTTACATACGCTCTAATCAGCTTTAGGTAGAACCCTGCTTCAGTGGGTAAATCACTTCAAAGTTTTAGGTAAAGACTTTTTTTTAAAAAACAATGAATTTATTAGTAGTGTTAATTCATTTTTTGTGCTGCTTAAGTATATTGTGCAGGTAAGCTTTAGTTCCTATGATGTGGTACGCATATAAGGAAGAATTATGTGTCTAGATTGGACCTAAAGATGTCTACATTTGTGCTTTAAAAAACTGGAATGTGGATGAGACTTTCTGGGTTGTTAACACCTTCACATTTGGGTTAATCTAAAGTTCCTCTCCAACTGTACCTGTTTTCTATTGTAAAATCATTCCCAGTTTGTTTTTTTATTTATTTTTTTTGTTAGCTATGATTATGAAGCTTTTAGCTGAAATCAAAAGCCTGTGTTGTTTGTAAAGAAATGTTTTCTGCAGAGGAGAAGAAGTTCATTAGTAATTCACTTTCGGGTTGCTGTTGGCGTGAAAGTTGGCTCCACTAATTTCCCAGCTTTGCTTTTGTTTACATTCTCCTCCATTAGTGGCATTCAGCTCACTATGCTAACATTAGCATAGCAGAAATAAATAAATAACAGTGAGCAGTATCAGAGCTATGCATCCATAGAGTTTAAAGCCCAGATCACAGCACAGATGAGGTAAATAAAGAAATAAATGTGTCCGCAAGTTCAGAATTTGAGTGGATAAGGAAGACTTTGGCCAGCTGCTGCGTCACAAAGTCGTGCTTTTTCAAGCCATGTGTTTTTATCCGGTCCTGATCCATCACAATTTGAATAAAGAAATATTCAGAAATAGAGGATAATCCTAAATTATTTATATATGTGTCCTCCATAAGAAAAATGCTCAAAAACGTGTTAAAAACACCATTTTCATGTGTGGAAACACTGGAATTGGTGCCTTTTTATCCATCCTTTTAGAAAACTTTTA
>NC_050521.1:26153206-26161923 GCF_002922805.2 Oryzias melastigma | reverse complement strand
AATGTTTTTTGCTATTTTTTCTCCCTCTCTCTTATGGAATCTTAACTGGTGTAGTTGGGCCCACTGGAAGCATTTCTTTCTTTGCTGGCTTTGCTGCACTTTGGGACTTCTAGTTCTGGTCCTCCGGAGTATTTTACAGATATGTCCGTCTCCTTAACTGCTGGTTTCCTCAAACTGGTTTGTTTCACCAATGTCTAACAGAAAGTTCAAAACATTTTTAAGAAAAGGACACTGGCCCTGGAGGACATAGGATTGGACACCGCAGCTTTTAAAGATCTCCAACTCCCTCTGAAGTCTTTAAAAGACTATCCAGCTGGAGATGAGGCCCAGCAGATAACCACAGAGCTCATTAGCAGAATTCATCATTAACCATAACTCAGTCAGATTTTAGTTACTCTTCTCTCCAACTAAATAAAAGATTGGATTTCAGATAGTTAAGAAAGTGTTTGAAAAAGGAAACCTTTACAAAGAGGCAGAAGTTATACTTCTCAGAGGCAGACTGTATGAGTTCAGCCGGATGGAATGAAGCTGCACATGAACATTACTGCGGCAAATCAATGAAAGCATCAGAGGACTGAGCTCTCAGGGTAATTACCCCTCCCCCCCCTTCATACCTGTGAACAGGAAAATCTATAAGGAAGATGCTTCCCATTGGCCAACGTATTAAAAGGGATTTAAACGCTCCCTCACTGATGGAGGATTTTCAGTCCAAATGGCTTTAATCTGTTTCAGCCACAATATTATTAACAAAACTGCATTGAAAACCTTTTAGTCATTTCACAACAGAGAAACTGGTTGTTGAAATAGTTGGCATAACTTGGCATGGATTTACCGTAGGATTCCGTCTTTCAGAAGAGTATGTTTGCTACAAGAAAATTTTAGATTTAAAATATTTATAAATGTGTAATAATATTCTGTAAGTAGCCATGAATTTAAAAAAATACTTCATTGTTTGTGCATTAACAGCCTATATTTGTTGAGATGAAAAAAAATCATAAAAAAATTCAAGAATCCTAAGGTACATGCATGGCAAATTTGGTGCTAGTACCTCAAAATAGGGGTGGACGTATCGATCTGAGTATCGATAGTATCAATATGAAGGTGAAGTATCGATACTAGCATGATGAGATTTTCTTCAATATGCACAGTAAAGACCTTGAATTTACTTAGTCATGGGTCATGACCAAAAGAATGAGGTCCAGAATGCAAGCGGCTGAATTGACTTTCCTCTGTAGGGTGACTCAGCGCTCCCTTATAAATGGGGGGATAACCTCAGTCACCCGGAGAGAGCTCGGAGTAGATCCGCTTCTCCTCCACATCCAGAGGAGCCAGTTGAGTCAATTTGATCCGGATGCCTCCTGGACGCCTCCCTGGAGAGGTGTTCTGGGCATGTCCCACTGGGCGGAGGCGGGAAGACCCAGGACACGCTGGAGAGACTAAGTCTCTTGGCTGATCTGTGAACACCTCGGGGTCCCCCCAGAGGAGCTGGAGGGAGCGACCAGGGAGAGGGAAGTCTGTATCTTTGCTTAGACTGCTGCCCCCAGGACCCGGTCCGGATGAAGAAGATGGATGGCTAATCTGCGTCTTGCTTTCATTCATTTTCTGTTTTTGAGAAATGTTGTGATATTAAGAAAGAAAAATAAATGCTTTTATTTTGAAATCTTGTTCACCTTTCGCCACATCCTCTCAAAGGAATCAGCTTTGAGTAATTCACACATGTGGTTTGCAGAGAGTTTTACACTGGATGCTCTTCTTGACACAATCCTGAATTCTATCCGGGCTGGGGACCGTCACAGGGATACCCAGCTTTTCGTTTTGTATAATTTGGAGATAAGAGCAGGTAAAGGTTGTGTGAAGATGTAGAACACTCTGCACACTCTGGGTAAGTGACTCTGTGACTCAAATGACTCGGAAAACTCAATTCACTTTGGTGAGTCAGTAAAGAGAATTGAGTTAACCATCACTAAAGCATAAATCTTCCTTCACGTGGATCAGCCTGCTTATACAGAAGCTTGTTTTATTGTATTATATTAAAATCCCGACTGTATCACTGGTTGATCCAAAAGCTTTACAGGAAAAAGAGACTTCAATAAGCTCTCCTCTTTGTTTCAGAATCATCTTCCTGCTGAGACAGTCAGACTGTCTTTTCATCTTCACCAGTGGACGTCAGACTTCCTTCTGTTTTGGCTTTAGGGTAAAGTTTGACCTGTATTCTCCAAATTCCAGCCTTTCATTTTTTCATGAGTGAAAAGGATTGCGAGGGGCTTAACAATATCGTCTTTTAACACTTAGTTCTTTTTTGTTACTAATAAAAAAAATCCTCTTATTTGTCCTCCAAAAGTGTAAAAATGTGACAAAAACTCATACTTGTGGATTTATTTTATAAAACATTTGGACAGCGAGCATTTTGACCACAAACTCTGCAGCACTGGGGGGCACAGAGGTGTTCCAAACCGATAAAGCTGACACTTGCTGCTACCAAAAATGCTGGGAGACTTGGGAGAACATTCATGTGCTTGTGTCTGGAGAAGAATTAAAGGATGCCGAAAGTGCAACAACATAAGAGCCTCAGTCATGAAAGAGAGAAAAGAAAGGGGCTTTTTTTGAATGCCAGCACTCAAATCCAGTTAAGACACTTCTAAGAAATGTCTTGCATCCTTCATGTTCTTGAAAACTTTTGGTGTTAAACAATGAGAAGAGAATCTTTGATCTAATGTGCATGAAATTCTGCCGTGTTAAATATTGACAAATTCCGTGGCTTTTGGAAGCTGCGACACATAAAAGCTGCGCTTTCTTCTTTGAAGCACGAAAATATTAAAGATTTGCAGCTCGTAAAGTCACTTCGCTTAATGCTAAAAGAATAATTCATAGTCCATTGTGCATAATTAAAGTCAGTGACATTTGGGATTTACTGTCGTGCCAAATACTGTCATTGTCTGTGAGCTTTTGTGATGGATTCTGTTAGAGCATCAGTGAACTGTGCTTCTCGTGTTCAGCTTTTATGTACGATTTGACTCACGTGTTTACAGGTATTCTGGCATAAATGATGTCACTCTTTCATGTGAATACATTTTATTGATATCAAAGAGTAATTTTTCTCATTTAAAAGTTGTATTTTTGAAAACCTTACCTGCTGTTTAATCCCATGGTCACTCTTTTAACTCCGTCAGTTCTCTGGTTTGATGTTAAATTGTCTTCTGAAGCTCTCTGTAGTCATGAGTAAGAGTAGTCGGGAATATTTTGTTGGTGGGAACCTTGCTAAAAGAAAGTGTTTGCAGATAAATGTTGACGGAGTTTATTGAAGAATAATTTAAAAGAATGTCCTACAAAAGCATTGCTTCCTTTCTCTTCAAAACCCAACCCAAAAGCAGTTTGGGGATTCATTGTATAACTACAAAAGCAGTTCTGAAAATGAAGAAATTAATTTCCAAAGGGAAATGGATTATAATTGAAGGTTAAAAACTATTTTTCTTGATTAAAAAAAGTTGTTGAACAGAGTGCTTTGAGCCAAAAAAATGGGTAGGGAAAAGGAGTTTACATCGGTTTTAAAGATCAAGAGAAATTCAAGACAGCTTTAGGGTGACGCAAGAGGGACCCCACAAAATCAGAAAATTTGGAGCAATAAGATGCATGTAAATTCCATCCATCCATTTTATCCTGCTTATCTGGAACCAGGTTGCAGGAACGAGATGCCCAGACTCCATCCTCACAGTGGGACTCTCGTGGAATTCCATTTTAGCCCCAGTACTATCGTATGGGGTCCAGATGACCCCCCCCCCTTACATTGACTGTCCCATGACAAAGGTGGACAGGGTCTCATGTCTGCCACAGACACCAGTGAATATAAAAAAAAAAAATCATTGGGAAAAAATGGGTTGAACCCTACTCGACTCAACTTGACTCTACTCTACCCTATCCAACCCTACCCTATTTTACCCAAATCCGCTCTACCCTACCCTACACAACCCTACTCTACTCTATCCTACCTAACCCAACCCTATCCTATCCAACCCTACCCTATTCTACCCTACTTTACTCTACCCTAAGCAACTCTACTCTACCCTATACAACCCTACTCTATTCGACTCTACCCTATTCACCCCTACTCCACTATAACCTACTCTGCTAAACCCTACTCTACTTTGCCCCATCCAAACCTACCCTATTTTACCCTACCCTACATAACCGTACTCTACTCTACTCTATCCTACCTAACCCAACCCTATCCTATCCAACCCTACCATATTCTACCCTACTCCACTCTACCCAACCCTTCTATGCTCAACCCTACTTTACTCTACACCCTACCCTATTCACCCTAATCATATCTATCCTATCCAACCCTACTCTACTCATCCCTATTCAACCTTACCCTACCCTATTCTACTCCACTCTACTCTTCTCTGCTCTACCCTAACCTACCCTATCCAACCCAACTCTACGTACTCTTCCAACGTGACCAAGCTCAATGGGCGTCCTTTGGGCATTTCCGTATCACCAGTACACCTTGTGCATGTGGGATTTGCACATGGTCATTAAAGAACCAATACTTGCACCTCACAAAAGACCAGAGTGTGGCACAACATCACAAGTATGTAATAAATGGGTTCAGTTTATATCAGCTTTACGATACTTTAAGATACACTTCCCACATGCACCCTCCACGCCTTTTACAAATATATTGATATCTATATGTCAATGATCAATACATTGATCATCTGGTGTTTTGACCGAGTGAAGTGAGCTTGTTCCAGTGTCATGATTCTCTGAGTGTCCTTAGAAAGTCATAGATGGCATCAGACATCTTTGTTCTGAGCATGACTTGTATTTTGAAAAATGAGTTTGGCAATCAAGTTGAGTTGAGTTGAGTTGCTGAGTACAACTATGTTTATGATAAATTGTCCTATTTTGCTTTCAGTTATTTCCTTGTAAGGGTTGCTACAGCATGGTCAACATTTGACTAATTTCTTTGAATCAAAAAATACAATTTCTGTTATCAATAGGACTGATTGCAAACCAATTTGTCCTAAAGTTTCTCAGTCATTCAAGCTAAAAAAAAAAAAAAATTTCCAGCAACCAAGCCATGATGCAAAAAGGTGCCAACATGAACTTGAGTTAGATACTGCATATTTTAGTGCAAAATAATGTGACTTTTGTCTCCCGTTTTTTTTTTTTTTTTTTTTTTTTTTTCATATATCTGTGAATCAGTTTGACACTCAACATGTGTGTCAGCTGTTTAAGCAGGCAGAGCTTGGATAGACCTGAAAAAGAGGTCAGAGACGGAGCCCTTTAAATGTTGTATGGATTAGATTTGACTGTAATATAAAACGACTCGCTTTAAAAAGTCATTCAGTGATTTTTGTTGGAGGGTGGGATGAGAATTATTCATACATTTGAGTCATTTGAGAGTATGTTTAACTGGTTTTGGTCATTTTAAGAAAAATAAAGAATCAGGGCAACTGTATCTGTAAAGTCTACATCTTAACTTTCCATTTGGTTTTGATAGATATTATTATCTTAAATATGCAAATGGAGTACCTTTTTTCTGCAGAACTAAAATGAAAAAAATTGTGTCTCAATAAAGGAGAAACACCTTTAGAGAAAAACTGTCGTTAAACTTTATTAGCTGTCACTTGTTGACCTTAAACTCCCACAACCACCCACCACCTGCTGCAGTTATTAAATCAAAAGGAAGCCGGCCGATTGATATTCTGAATATTTTTACAAGCCTAATGAGACTTCACCACCATTTCTGTGGCAGCATCTTTTTGTAGCCTTTTTTCATCATCACAGTCACCTGAGATATTATCTAAAGATTGGAAATTCGACTTTTTATTTTTGTAGAAGTGGTATTAAAGCACAGTGGACCAGACAACCTACGAAATAAATCATAGCCAAAGGTGAAGAAGCCTCAGCAACAGGCCCACAGAGAGGCTGTGGGAAGGGGATGTTATACTTCCCGACATCGCACTGAAAGAACACCCACTGAGGTTCAGTTCAAACAGACAGCATGTTCTACCTGACATGCTTATCTGAGAGATTACACATGATAGGATGCCATGGTTCCCCGTGTCAAAAGTGGTAGCCAGGCCTAACAGGATAAGAACACAGCAGCAGGTTTTAGTGCCTTTAGGGTCTCCATCAAACATCAGAGCCACTGCAGTGGAGCAACAACAACAACGAAAAGCCAGACTGATGTGTGGAAGCTGCAGGCTCTATGAACGACAGAATCCTTAACCATCCACTCATGAATACTTTATCGTTATCACTTTTCACATCAAATACATGAGCTTTGAAATGTGTTTTTCCACTAGATTAAATGCAATCAGTGGTTTCAAATTGTGGAAACAAAACAGAATAACAATTGTCACAGCTTAGAAGTACTAACAAAACAGGAGAGAAATTATACATTTTTATAATAGAAACAGGTTTTGTGTATTTTTTTAAATGAAAACATCATTTATTTTGCATTTTTCATAAAAGTCCATTACATAACCAATGGATATAAACACTGGGCCTCAGGATATTTCAGTTATTTAATCCTGATGTACACGAAGAAAAACTATTTTTGGTTTTATTTGAGAGTCAACTGAAAAATACAGTTTTGTTCCGATGTCACTATGTTGAAGTTTATTTTCTAATAAAGACTTTAGGTTAAATGACACCTGTTAGAGATACACTTTAGACAAAAAAGATCTAAATGTCACTTCCTTATATATTTTATTTAGTAGCGTATTTGGGGAATTTGACAGAAAAATTATTTTATTTTTATTGCTGTTTTCTGATAAGGACCAATAAAATGAAAAGGTTAAATATGTTATAATTAACTAATTGTAGACGGTAACTATAACTTCAACATTAACTGCAAAAATACCTGTGTAGCTACGTTTGCACCGCCCTCAGAAATGCACGTTCAAGTGACCACTTTTATTTAAATAATAAACAATCTAAATACACGTTACTGACTTTTAACTCTCACATTGTGCAAGTTTTTTAAGTCTGTTTTTGCACTTTACAAACAAAACGCACATTCATTGAATGGGCTTGAAAGTTAAACCAGGTTGATCAATCCCATCACTCGGCTTTGGAAGTGACGTTTGAATAGTTTCCCTTTTAATTCACAAAAGTGCCATAAAGTGCATTCAAGATTGCATGTCACATACTCGGTGTTAACGTAGGATTGTGTGTCTTTCCCTTTCTTCTTCTTCTATGGTTTCATGATGGTTGGCACACAACTTTTAGGAATATGCCCGCCTCCTTCTGGTATTGAGTGTAGATTTTTTTAGGTGCAGTATTTGTTTTCCTCGAAAATGAAACAATTAATTTATAACCACATTCATTCGTAAATATGTCATTTGGTGAATTGCACTGAATTGAACTTTAATCATCTCAAAAAGCTGACATCAAATAGTTTTATCTGTACAAGTTCTTTCTTAAATGTTTGTCTTCAATGCATTTTTAAGGTTATAAAAATGTTTCTGAATAATTTATCTATCCTTTTTCAGCATATTTTAAAATAATAAAGGGTCTCAATGAAATATATGCAGTGTCACATGACTGTTGACTTTCTGTTTGCACCTAGAGAAGAGAATGATAGTGAGAAAGCTCTCAAAGAAAAGGCTAGAATAGAATGTTAACATTAATAATACATATTTTATAGTCTCATATTTGTTGCAAAATTCACATTTTCCATCAAAATATTTTTCAATAGTATAAACTAATTTTTTAACCCTTGGATCCCTTTTCCCCCCAACAACTCTGTTATACCTCACCTCCCTTTCTCCTCTTTCTTTCCACCGTCTTTGCAATCCATCCATTGTTTTCATGATCACAATACTCACACACACATCAATATTTATGTGACTCCTAATTTTTTTACATTTTCATCTGCTAATTCATTTCCCTTAAGTCTTTCACCTCTTTTTTTGTTTTTGTTTTCTTGTAATGTTCTGTTTTCAGGCTCATCAGCATGAAAAACTCTGTCACAGTCTCACCTGTTTCATCTGTTAATCCTCTACAGCTGTCCTGATTTAAATAATCGTCCTCTGTGTATTTAAGTGTCTGGTTTTCAGTTTGTCTGGTTGTTAGACCAAAGCTCTAACCACTAGGCCAGTGGGGTGGAAAGCATTTATGTCGTCAGAGTTCCTTTTAACACTGACATCCTACGTGGTGAAAACCTTTGGGGAGTGTTGGAGGTTTACAAGGTACCCAAACCCTAAATCAACTCTTTTTGGCTCTTTACATCGACAAATGAGACCTTAAAGGTACTGCCTTTTTGGTTTTGACTCATTAAAATGAACAATATGGAGACCCAGTATATGCTACATTGCGCAACAGTCAATCATAGATCCAAGCCACACCTTTGCCGCTCAGTCTGGCTCCACAAGCCCCGCCCCCTTTTTGGCATTTTTCAAATATGGGCTGAGAATGGAATAAGCCTCCAACTGCACTATTTAATTACTCTTTAGAAATACCTAAATCAAAACAAGCAGCCCCACATATTGCTATTTTGCCATTTATTTCCCCTGTATATTATTCAAAAAAGTTGAATCTACCTTAATTGAATTTTTGATGGATTAAAAAAAAAACACATCAGCCCACAGTGGGATTTGAACCGACGACTTCTTGATTGTTAGACCAATGCTCTAACCACTAGGCCAGTGGGGTGGAAAGCATTTATGTCGTCAGAGTTCCTTTTAACACTGACATCCTACGTG
>NC_050521.1:26151478-26153106 GCF_002922805.2 Oryzias melastigma | reverse complement strand
CTTTCTGGCACTATTGAAGAGTTTTGAATTGAGTCATGGCATCTGCACCTAAAATCCATTGAACCCCATTGAACACATATGGG
Organism: Oryzias melastigma; assembly: GCF_002922805.2. NCBI lineage: Eukaryota > Metazoa > Chordata > Actinopteri > Beloniformes > Adrianichthyidae > Oryzias > Oryzias melastigma. The sequence continues at coordinate 26,153,023 of NC_050521.1, read as the reverse complement.
ATCAGCTTCATGTCTTTGTGTGAGATTAACCAATTTTTGTGGACAAAGATTTGTTGACTTCTCTCGTAAGGACAACCAGAGCTCAGGAGATGTTGCAGTATTCCTCAGGTCTGCTGACACCATTTTAATCAGGTTGAGGTCTTAGCTGTTGCTTTATTCGATTCAATTATTTTAAAGCAACAGATAAGGTGCTCTCAGGGTCATAGTTATAAAGCATAATCTCATTTCCGTTGAACATTGGCTGCTAGATCCTCTAACATCTCTAGAACCGGAAAATATCCATCTATACATTAATCCATTTGTCCATTGATTATCTATATGTTCTACTTTCAGACCGGGGTCAAAGGGATCAGCTGGAGAAAATCCTTGGTGGGCTATAAATATATAATTATTACTTTTTTAGATCGACTTTTTCGTTATTTTTGGTTTGCAAATGGCATTGATTTATTTTCCATACAATGCTTATTTCTGTTTTAGTGTGCTGTTTTTTTGGTACATAGTTTTCTGAACGTTGTAGTTCAATTCTGCTACACTAGTGAGTTGAAACTGGATATTTTGTGATTGTGTTTTAGAGATCTATCACACTGATATTTAGAGTAAACTTGCCAAAACGGAAAACATTTTAGCAACGTTTGCTACATTAGGACTCAAACAATCTTAATGTTTACTTACCTCTCAACACGTTTGCTTCAGTAAGTCTTTCCACTGCCGTAATGGGAAACTTTGTTAAAAATAAAGTACTTCAGGTAAGAAGCGGAGCCTTTGGGCTACAATACTTTACAGTAGTGAAGTGTTAACATAATCAATGGGATTCTGTCATGGGAAAAAAGCAGCTTTGTTTCCGTTACTTGTGTAAAACGGTTGAAGAATTACAGTAGGTCAAAGAGTATGTGTTATTTAGACATCTTCAGTGTTAAAAAGGTTTGCTTTAAACTGAACCCATGTCAGTAGATTTCTGATCCAAACCTTCACCCAAACACTCTTTAGTGGGGGTGGGCGATACTGGGAATTTGGGCATCGATTTGATTCCAATTATTTATTGGAGTACTATTGCCGATATCAATACTGGTTCCAATTTACTTTTTCTTTAAATGTTGTACGATGACATTATTTTGAAAATACACTATTGTTTTTTTGTTAATTAAATGTATAAAAAAAAACACAGAGACTTTTGGTAAATAAAAATGTTTATTATCCAATTACACCAATCTGTAGTGAACATAGATCAAATATAGAACATGTATATAGTTTAATAGTGGCATAATAACATTATAATAAGAAGAAAAAAGTAACTAGTGCAAAATGTATATATATCGGCTCCAATTACCAAGGGCACCACTGTCACTTTCACCTTCCAAGCTTTCTCCAGTTCCTCTGAGTCCCTGGTATTTCTCCATTTTCTCATGTTCCTTCTTCTTGATGTTACCATGGCTTGGTACTGCCACATCCACCACAACAGCTTTCCTCTGTTCTTTATCCACCACTACAATGTCCATCGTCTCCGTCTGGATCTGGAAGTCCTACAGGATCTTTGCCCTCGCTTTC
>NC_050521.1:26140986-26143100 GCF_002922805.2 Oryzias melastigma | reverse complement strand
GAAACATCAAATTCTGCAGTTTCTCAACAGACCACTGAAGGGAGGGTTCAGAAAGTAGTGATTTCTGGTCAAAGGTGCAATTTATAAATAATAAATGTAGTTATGGTCTTAGGATCTTTTTGACATGTCATGCTTTAGTTTCCATTCATGACAATCGTAGAGGGTTAAATTAAATGATTTTATCAGAGCCAAAATGTCTGCATTAGAGACTTTTTTGTACATGTATATCAACAAACCTCTCCCGTTACTTTGCCTCCCAAAAAAACTGGTCATTTTCAGCATCGAGTTGATGTGGACAGAGAAAACTCTGGTCACTGTGGCCGTTCCACTTCAGGGTTTATATTCATTCCTCAGTGCCCTGTGGGGTGATACGATATTTACTGATGTCAGAGGATATTTGAAATGTGTTTGACTATAGAAATAGGAAGATAAAGGAAAGTTATGAGAAGTGGGAATGTTATACAACAAAAGCAACATAGTGGAGATACAGGACAATTTTGGTAGACTTGCATTAAATGGCAATGAAAGAAATATACAAATATAAATAAAAGTAATCAAATTCCATACTGGATTTATCCACTTGCAAAAAACAAAAAAATCGCAACCACTGAGATCACAAATAGAAAATCCTCATAATGGAAAGTAGATTTCGTTTCCAAGTCCAATAAGCCTTAGACTACAGGAAGGGGTTGGATGTGTGTTGAAGCCACAATCCAAACAGAAACAGCAAAGACTGATCATTAGCAACATTGCTAGTAGCAATAGGATGAACCTCACGCAATGTTTCAGTGAAGATTCTCCTTCATTCAGGTGGTGTTCTCTTAAAGTGGATTTATCGCTTCCGAACTTATTGTCTCCTCTTCTTGAAAGGTTCCATCAGAGTAACTTCCTCATCCAAACTGATGAACAAGTCCAAATGTCCTGAATCAACCTCAAGGGAAACTCAAGCAATACAAATCAGTGCAGCTCAAAAGGAAAGTAGATAAGACGGCATAGAAAGACAGGCCACATTTCATTGGCAGATGCAAGAAGTAGCTGGTACAGAACAAGACAGTTATATTGAATTACGACATAAAAGCACAGATCATGATTTCACAGATAGAGCCAAGTACATGTTTCGTAAAGTTTGATCCCTCCGTCATCAATCACCTTCCAGTTCATTTAGTGTGAAATGTTAGTACCTTCATAAAAATAAATGATTAGAAGAAAAAGACTCCATTAGAAAATATGTATTTGTGTTGTCAGTTTGATATATCCTGAACAAACACTTTCGCCATACTGTCATGTTAAGCCCTATAAACTGTTGAATGGACAGTCAGGATTTTTGGTGCTTAGATTTCTTTCACCACTAGATAAAACGTTCACCGGATAACATCTCCACATCTGGTGGATCAAAATGACTACAACAATAAATATGAGTCCCTTGGGGGCGGGCGTTTAACCATTTGCACTAAAAACCAGTGAGGTTTACACCATTAGCACCTTAATCAAACCTAACTCATCTAGAGATTAACGGGTAGATATGTCATAAGAAGGTAGAGAACGGTTTCAAGCTCTGTTAACTGTGGAGGCATTTATTTTCTGAAGATAATTTGCATCAAATAGAGTAAACTATGTGATAAACTCAAGGTCATAGACAGAAATTAAATGTTTGGTTTGAAGGAGAGTTTTTTTTTTTTTTTTCTTTCTTGGAATGAACATCCATTTTCATCAGAATTGTTTGATAGTATCAAAGGAAAGAAATGACTTCTCCATAGGGAGTTTGCCCTGGAAGCCTTACAATCTTGATTTGTACATTCTTGCAGTGGATGTAGTTGTTTTGTGAAAGAACAAATTTGTCAAGAAGAGGAGTTAAGATTTTTAAAGTATTTCTCAAAAGAATTCTACTCATTCTGCATTCATGTTGACTTGTCCAATCGGGGTGGAAGTCTGGGTTAACTCACATCCCAGATTTGACCAGAGATCTATTTAAATAAATATGGCTGATTAAAAAAAATAAAACCTTTCCTTCTTCTTTCTTTATAGGTAGGAAATGAAGGAATATGCATCATAAAACGTCATTGAAACAATTTTTTCTGTGTAAATGTAGACATTTTACCACGAAGGGACCATGG
>NC_050521.1:26121956-26140886 GCF_002922805.2 Oryzias melastigma | reverse complement strand
AGCCAGAAAAGGCCGGCCAGGCCAGGCAAAGCCAGGACGGACAGACGGATGTGACTAGAAGTGACTGGAAGTAATGCTCCAGTCATGTAATGCTGGCCTGCACGGCGCCCTCGGCAAAAAGGGCCAATACTTTTATGACACATTTAAAATTGAACAAATATAACAAACAGATCCAGCTTGTCTCAGATTTGTATTTTATGCACCTCCTTTGATCATTAAATACTTAAACAGTGCACTTCTGTGAAGTAACTTCACCAATCAAGTACAAATATATAAGCTTTCTGTAGAAGTTAGCAGAATCACACCTATTTTTTTATCTATATGCTGCTTTTATTAAGGTTAATTGGTAAAATAAATAAAAAAATCATCTCTCCTTCTCCAGCAACAGATGATCTTCCTGCAGCTGCATCTCAAACTGCAGAGATTCTGCTTCTGTTTGAGGATTTATCTCCATCTTCAGTTCTTCTTTGCTGCACATTTACAGCCTTAGAGTCCTCACAACGTTCACCATCCATTAAGGCTTTGGTCCAACTCTAATGTCTCCGGTCCAGCATCTGTTATTTCAGCATCAGACTGCAGGAGAGCCACACAATCCAGGTTACTGTGTAATGTTCAGGACCCCCAGGACACTGGAAAACCACAGAAGTCTTTGAATAAACCCTGAAGATGCAGCTGATGTTCAGCTAGTAGAGATGCAGGATTCTGCTCTCTGGATATTCAAATGATTCTTCACTTTCCTGTCATTTATCATGATCTGCATCTCCTATTAGAGTTTGGAAGGGAAACTTCTGACACTTCAAGATAAAAGTCCTTCATGTTCCTGCAGCTGCTCCAACAAATCAGAAGAATCCAGTTTAGGAATAAAAACAAAAACCGTCAGAATGAATTAGATTGTCTTTATTGTGGAAACAAATGAGTAAAAAAAGCAAAATTCAAAACAGATTCATACGTTTAAAGTCCAATCAGAAGAACTATTGACAAAAAGGTCATATTTTACTGATAGAAGGATTTTATTTGCAATTTAAAGGAACAAAAATGCACAAAAATGTGAAATTTAATCATAAATTTGCTCTATATTTGAGTCTTTTTGCTAAAACTTTAGCCATAAAAGTCGTCGTGTTTTCAAGTTTCAGCTCAGTTCCTTAGAGATTAGATAAAGTTCCTGTTAGAAGTGACTGGAAGTGATGCTCCAGTATTCCTCCAAAACTGGCGGTGGTCACCAGAAGTAAAGAATATCATCAAGGTTAAGCAGGAGTCCTACCAACTGGTCAACTGGTGGGACTTCAGAGGCAGCTGACAGGTCAGCAGTGTAAGTGAGCTGCGCCTCGGGCTGTTGTTCCGGCTAAAACCCAGTCCTGATGCCCGTCCTTGGTTGTGTGGTGGCCTAGGGCATTCAGGGTGAAGTATTCATTAATTTAAATTCTCAAAACTTAAATATTAACCACTCTTGATTATTGTTTGATATAAAAACACCCTTACCGGTTATTAAATGTTTCATGTTTGAAGAAAAGGAGTGCTAACCGCTTCACTACCATATAGTTTGTATTTAGCTGGGTATCATCTAAGGTGTGTTTTGGATTTTGGCCCCTTGTGTGATGGAGTTTGACACCCCTGATCTATAGGGCTCTGGAGAAATGCATATTTCAACATAGAAATGTATATTTTTAGATTCCTGCATGATGTTGATTCAATTACAGGAGTGTTGCTGTCATAAAGGGGTGTTCATGAGCTGCAGGTTCGTAAACGTCATGGGGGGTTTGTCTCCAGGGAAAGCAGCGCCGCCTGTGAACGCGGCTAAAGTGCTTAGAAGAGGATTTCCTCAAATTACAAATGTTTATGAGCCGGGGTGTATTTACATGTGGTCCGAACGCAGCGCAGAGGGTGTCCTTTTTATAATAGCCCCGCCGCTATCAGCCGTAGCCTCTCACAGCCACTGTGGGACAACCAATTCCCTTTATCAGGACGCTGATAAAGGCTTAAGCTGTGCTCTGCTGTCCCACATACACACCATCGCACACGGCCGGCTAAATAACTAATTAGCTCCTCTCTGGGGGCTGGAGGGGGGGTGGCCGTGGAGGGATGGGGTGACCCGCCGCTCTGACAAAGGCGCGGCGAGTTTTAATGTAAAAAAATGAAATCAATAGAGGCGTCGGGCAACTATCAAGCGGCCCCCTCTTAACATTAACAATTATAGTGATTAACAGTGATACCCACAGCTCATTATTCACAGGCAGCAGCCAGAGAGGGGGGAGAGATAAGCTTGTTTATTGGAGAAGGCCCTTTTCACAAGGTGCAGTCGTTCATCATTTAGGCTGAGGGGGGCTGGATGGGGGGGCGGCGTGGCGGCGAGGGGATGGAAGGGCACCACAATTTAAAAACACACGGTGACCTTGTGGCTGAGAGGACCTACAGAGGAGGAAAATTCAAACGACATGGAGATCAGGAGGGAGGCGGCCGGCTTCAGAGTCCGGCTTGATTGGTTCTGCGCTTTTCCGAGCTGATGATGAATGGAGCCAGTAGTTTGTAAATGTTTACAAAACTGGGGCCACTCCAATGAAAACGGTGTGTTGAACATGTTTTTGTATCGTTAACCAGATGATAGTGGACATTTATACAGAAAATGTGTATTTTTTTTATTCAAATCGTTGTGGATCCGGAGCAGAGACACTCCACCTGCAGACAGTAGATCCATGAACGTCTTCCTTTGAATCTGGATCCAAACTGAAAACCCATATTACTAGCAATTATTGTTGCACCGCTAATGTTAGCTTAGGTGTTGTGAGAGTCTTTAGGGAGAGTAAACACAGAGTTGATGGGAAATGAGGGCAGGCTCACTCACAGAACTCCTGTTGCTCTGCAGGAACTACGTCCTAAAAAACAAAAACAGATTTTCAAAATTGTGGCATAATCCTAATAGAAAAACCATTTGGAAACACTTTGAAAATAGATAAAAAGAGGATTGGAGAGAGGCTTTATCGCGAGAAGCAGGTAGAAATCTGAGCACACCAAACTTAACGCAAACTTTTAATCAAGAAAACTGGATATACTCATTTGAAATTCGTGTCTTGGGTTTAAAACCGACGGTTTGTCCTTAATTAATTTGATGTTTTTGCATGTTAGCAATACCTAATGCGATTGTCGAGTGGCTACATTAATTAAAAATTTATATTAAAGATAGTTTACATGAAAAAAAGTCAATTCTTTGCATTTCTTCACAGATTTATGTAGCGGTTTTCCCCCTTCACACTTAAATTTGACGATATTATATTTTCTATTTCCTACCAGAGGATGTTCCGTTCCTATGATGTCATAAATACTCAGACTCTAATTGGCTGAGGACGTGGCAGAGCAGCAAATACTCGGATAAGAAGCTTCTAGTGAACTTCTGAAGAACTGTGCTGCCAGCCAGCAGGGGGAGCACTTTTTTATTTTTATTTTTTTGCTTATTGATGTGTGCAGTTTTAGCAAATTAAAGTAAGTTTGTTTGGTGAATCTGTTTATGTTGCTCTTTAACTCCATTTAGCTCTGATGTTTCTTTGAATCTCTCTAACTCCTCAGTCGTTTATGCAACTTGGATGAGGAGTGAAACATTTCAAAGAGAGATTTTAGCTCCAGACGTCATGATTCAACTTCAAGACGTCACCTGGATAAACAAGAATCTTCATTGATGCAATTCCATGAGATTCTGAAGCTAAAGCAGTAGCTTTGTGCTACAGTCCTGTTTTCAATTTTTAGTCATGTAACGATTAATTTAATGATTCGATTTGTATCATAATTTGTGGTCGATGATTCAATTAGGGGTGTGACGGTTAAATAATGAATCGATTTCTATTCCTAAAATTGATCGGAGGCAGAATCAAACCGACCTTAACCATTAGAATATTGTTTGAAAATTAAATACATTAATAATCGAAATTGGAAAATTCCATTATGTTGTGCCGTGATAGAGTTCTTTTACTTATTTGGTGTGAATTATTTATTTTGTTGTTAAAAATTTGCCTCGAAGTTGTGGGCAGGACCGCCCCCTTTCCCTTTCCTTGTGTATTTGTGTACTTGTCAAAGATAATCTCTTTTTTAAACTGTATTTTTTTCGTCTGCTCCTGATTTACAACAATTTGAATAAAGAAATTCTCAAATATACAATTTTATTCTCAATTTTTATAAATATTTGTGTCCACAATCATCAAAAAATGCCACAAGAAAATGCTAAAAACATAAAAAAAAATCACCAATTTTCACTTCGTATTTTGTACAAACTGGAGCTGCAGCTCATCAAGTTGCTTTTCAGAAGATATTTTTTTATTCATTGAAGACATGTTCTAATCTTCGCTCTTTTCCACATTTTTGTGCGTTAAATATTTGTTCTTCTGCAGAACCCAGTTGTCCTAAAGCGGACGTCTTGAACTGAAAGAGAACATTTTCTTTCAGGATTTTTTAATTTGTTTTCTTTAAAGATAACAAGTCATCTGGGTTTTGAAGCAGCAAAGCAGCCCCACATTACGACACTGTCACCACCATGTTTGACATTTGCTCTCAAATGATCCTTATGTTCTTTTTAAACCTTTTGTCTGATCTCTTTGATTTTTTTAATTAGATAATCCAGATATTTTTGTCAAATGCTGATTCCAGAGAGGTTTGCTGTTCTTTATAAAGTCCTATATTTGTAATATACTGCTGGACATTTGAAATGTTTAATTTGAAATGTTTTATTTTAGATAATTGTAGATTTGTGTTTTTTTGGAAACATTTAAGTTGAAATCCTCACGAATTTAAAGACCAACGAATGTTCAGCTGGTTTGAAGAGATCCAGTTGTGTTAAATCCACATAACACACATTCCAGAGTGCGGCGTGAGGCCATAATTGATGCTAATTAAACATCTTTTCATTAGTGTAAACAGCGTCCTCGGTGGGGGTTCTGCAGTGCGTTCCTCCTCTCTTCTATCCTTCCATCTCCGCTCTGCTTTTGTGTCGGCGCTCCTGCGCTATAGATGCTTAATGAGCTGTAAAATATCATTCAGAAATGATAGCAGCCTGAAAGAGACGGAGAGAGAAAGAGGGATGAGAGCCGCTTTATTGTCAGTGGAGATTCCAGATCAGCAGAATCGGTTTGGGAGAAGAGGATTTCAACACTTCCAAGACTCACAACAGAAATACACACATTTATGGCTTCATTTTACGGCAACTTTTGTCTTTTGTGTTCATTCAAATTTTAGTTTTTTATTATTTAGAGTCTATAGATGAAATGTTTTTGACTGATTCTCTTTAAAGGTCTGGTTGTGTGTTTTATGGTTGATAATTAAAACTATTTTTAAGGTGAGTAAAGGATTACAACTCATAAACTGGTGATCTCTCAATATTGTTGAATGAGTTTAAGTGCTTTTTTTCATCTGAAATTCAGGATTTTTCTTAAATTTCTGTTTTACAATCCGGACTTATCCAGAAAATTTACTATAAAAAAGCAAATTCTCGATTCAACTCTTTAATTTAAATAATCTAACCAAAGTTTGGAGCGTCTATTTTGTGTTTTAGCACAGAAATTTAAAAAAAGTTTTTCTGTCCAAACTCAGAAGCTTAAACAGGAAGCAGAACGATTAGCTGAATGTTCATGAAAAGAGGCGTTTAAAGGAGAAAGGACCGCATGAGTGCAGCTTGGTTTACCCCGAGGGTTCAGCTCTGTGACCTGTGCTTGACCCTTTTAACCCCCCATCATCATCCTCATCCCATCTTCATCTCCCCGATACTCCTCTTCCTCCCTTCCACATCTGAGTAAAACCTTTTTTTTTATATATCTATTCAACAGATCAGTTCATGGGACACACAAACCAAACTGAGCCGACAGGATAGTGACTTTTAGTTGATTTGGTTTATTTAATTTATTTACAAACAAGTTAATTAATCAAACTCAAGCTACTTTAGATTCATCATGACTTAAAAACATAAAATAGACGAGTTTACTTCAATTTTACTAGATATGACATTTTTTGAATTATGTCAGTCTTTTGAAAAAATATTTTCCTGCCTTTTTTCAGCCGTAAAATGTTAATTCAAAGCTGTATGTTAGACTTTTTTTAAAATATATTTATGTTTTGGTCGACATGAGTCATTTTTATCCAAAGCACGAAACTATTTTAACAAAAAAATTGCATTTTTGTTGTTTGTGTACAATTGTTTTGTCATTTGTAATAATTAATAAAAACTTTTTTATAGTTCCAGCACATTTTTACTTCATCAGAAGAAGGGATTAAATTGATAAATATCAGTTAGCTTAGAGTTAATTGGGACAATTTGGAAGGATTTAGACAAAAAAGCATTTTAATAATCTTTATTATTAATTAGATGGATTCTACAGAATTTTGATGCTTTGATGATTCCTATATGCCTTAATGACTAATTACATTAAAATAAAATATAATTTTTATTTTTAACTTTATTTCCAACCATGTACAAACATTTTCTTTAGTATTTTGTTTAAAGTGATGCTAACATCAATTAAAATAATTGGTAAAATTAGCTGCTCTGATAACTACAGACCAATTGCCTTGGCCAGTGTAATGTCAAAACTCTTTGAGTTTATTGTGTTGGACAAGATCACCAAATATATTGAATCAACAGATAATCAATTTGGATTTAAAGAAAAGCTTGGTGCTGACATGTGCGTGTACGTTCTTAAAGAGATGATCTCTAAATACAGGAATCAAAATTCCTCTGTTTTTCTGTGCTTCCTGGATGCCTCTAAAGCTTTCGATAGAGTAAACCACTGGAAATTATTCAGGAAAATGGAAAAGAGAGGTGTGCCTAAATGTTTTGTGCGCATTTTATCTTACTGGTATGCTCAACAAAGTATGCAGGTTAAATGGGGTAACCTGGTTTCTGAGCCTTTTAAGATCAGCAACGGGGTGAGACAGGGGAGCATTCTTTCTCCTCTTCTTTTTAACCTGTATTTGGATGAATTATCCCTCAAACTGAACGCGTGTCACACTGGTTGTGTAGCAGGTGATCTTATCATTAATCATCTCATGTACGCTGATGACATAGTTTTGCTGAGTCCAAGCACTGCTGGCCTTCAACAACTTCTAAAGATCTGTTCAGACTATGGGGTTGATCATGACATTGTGCTTAATGCAGGGAAAAGTATGGTTATGATCTCCAGAATAAAAGAGGACAAAAATGTAAAACTCCCTGACTTCCACCTTCGCAATGCTGTACTCGCATGTTCTGATAGAATAAAGTATCTCGGGCATATAATCACTGAGGACATGACTGATGATGCTGATATCTACAGACAGTGTCGAGTGTTGTATGGCCAAGCCAACACCCTCTCACGAAAGTTTGGCTTTTGTACAGAACGTGTCAAGCTGACTCTTTTTAAGGCTTTTTGTTCCCCATTGTACACTGCACATCTTTGGGTGAACTACAAAACAGCCAGGATGAGAAAGCTGCAAGTGGCGTATAATGATGCTTTAAGAGTAGTTTTAAGGAAGCCTAGATGTACGAGTGCAAGTGAGATGTTTGTTTTTAACAGAATTAACACCTTACATGCTCTACTGCGCAACCTCATATTCAAGTTCATTTGTAGGCTGGACTCCACTAAAAACACTCTTATTATGTCCATACACAACATCAGGTTTAGTGCCATTCGCTTTAGTTCTAGTATTTGGAAACACTGGAGGAGCTGTCTTTTTATCCTCCCGTTTTAAATAATTTATATTGGATTTTTAACTATTGTGCTTTCAAGAAATGTATTCTTAAATGTGTTTTACATTCTCTGGAGATGTTTAACTATTGTATTTTTTTTTCATCATTATTATTATTATAGTATTTTATTATTATTTTTGTTTTTATCATCTTGTATTTGGTGTGTAGTCTTGGCACTGTACGTGTACTAACTATTGTTTATGATCCTGTTTCACCTATTGGACTAGATTAGTTCAAAATTTTTTAGTTGGTAGAAAATTAAGCAGTTTATGAGTATTTTACATAGTTTTTGTGCAATTATTACATAAATCTTAAGCAAGTGTGTGTGATTTTTGTAAGATTTATATGCAAATTTGTGGTTTTCCACAACTGATCCACGTCTAACAAACTTTTCCACCGATGTATAACTTTTATATTGTGTATACGGTGCACAGATGGCATGTAAACTGCACGTTATCACGCACGGTTCATGCACGACTGTACATGAATTGACCTATCGGCCGAGGGTCAGGTATGATGAGGACGGATACAACTCTGGTTTTCTTTGCAGTTTATTCATAACTTATTTCAAGGTTTGTGATGCATCTTTGAAGTTTTTTGCATTAAAGATCACAACGTCTCCTCACTTTGTGACAGCCTTTAGTCTATAAAATGATCTTAATCTTAATATTTATAAAGCCCACACAGAGCTGAAGTTCTGTACAAAGACAGCGGACAAAAACGTTTAAAGATAAATTGGATTAGAAGTGTACAAGGAAATGCTTATAAAACTACATTCTTAAAGCAAAACATATCACAAACATTACATAAAAGAGAATAATTATTATTTTTTGCTCATAAAAAAAGAATTTATTTTTTTAAATTATTATTAGGTTTCTTTTTTAAATTTAATACAATCAAATTAACCTGTAAAGACTCTTGTAGAAAAATAAGGTAAATATTGCCTAAAATAAGAAAAATGATCTTCTAACAGAACAAGACATCTGGCTTCTCAAGACTTTTCAAAACAAGTAAAAATATCTAACCTCATAGGAACCACACATATCTTAAAATAAGTATATTTTCACTAATATCAAGCTCATTTTGACTAATATAAATATAATTTCCAAGATTAATTTTCTCAAAACATTCAAAATGATGATTTAATTAAGACTAAGTGAGAAGAATTATCTTACCATTAAAAAATAAGCATGTATATGCTTGTTTTAAGACAGTTCATCTCACTTAGATTTCATTTTTTGCTCCGTGCTGCAGTAATACAACCTAAAATGTGGACGCCATGTCTTAAGAGATTAAGCACAAGTAAATGGAAAGTATTGTCCCCTCCAGGTTTACTGAGGCTCTTATTTTGAAGGGCTGTATTGGACAGTTGAAGCCAAACCCAAAAGTTGTCTATTTCTTTCAGATCTTACACTTAGAAACCAGTAGAATTCTAAAGTCTGCAGGATTTAAGGGGAAATTTTTGATAAAAAATGTTGCCTTCAGGCACCAAACTTTCCTGTTTTTTCTGCAGAAATAAAGAAAGCAGATGCTGTGACGGTTTCAGCTTAAATGGTTTATCAGAAAAACTCTCTGCAGTTCTCACAATTCGGGAGTAATTTATTATCCATGAACTTTATAATTCTCAAACGATGGTCTTCAACAGAAAGGAATTCCTCCGATTTAGCGAACCCCCAGCTGCTGCAGCCGGACATATTTTTCCATTAAAGTGACTGCCGCACTTCAGGCTTCTGCTCTGCTGAGAGCGATAATATGTTACGAGGTCTGACCCCACCAGAGGGCTCATTTAGATATGACACTGACATATTTTGTTGGCCGCCTGATTAATGGAAACCAGTCTGAAGAGGGTTCACGGGGGCCAGAAAGATCTGTTGCAGGACGGCGACTCGTTCTCCGCACGATTCCTGTCCTTCTTTATGGTCTAAACCACGTGTCAAAGTCGAGGCCCGGGGGCCGGATCCGGCCCTCCAGATCATTTTATTTTCTTGTTATTAATGACCCGATGTTATCTTGCGCTCATTCCTAACTTGTATAATTTTGTCAAAATATATTTTTTATTGAAAGTTATTTAAGGTTTAAGTTGATTTATTCTGTAATAATATTCCTGCCTTTTTATTATTTATAATTATGTTAAAAAGTTACAGTTTTAAAGTAGCTTTTTGGACTATTTTGACATTTACTACAATTTTTTAAGCTATTTTGGAATTTTGCGAATATTTCAGCTACCTGCTAGCTTTTTAGGCTAATTTGTCTTTTCTTTTTAAGGTTTTTAGGCTGTTTTGGAGTTTAGCTAATATTTCAGCTACATGCTAGCTGTTTTAGCTAATTTAGGCTTTTTTAAGTTTTCTAGGCTGTTTTGGAGTTTAGCTAATAAACTGAAGCTACATGCTAGCATATTAGGCTAATTTTGCTTTTCTTTTTACGTTTTTTAAGGCTGTTTTAAAGCTTAACTTACGTATATTTCAGCTACGTTCTTGCTGCTTTGGATAATTTCCGCTTTTGTCAGTTTTCTAGGCTGTTTTGGAGTTTAGCTAATATTTTAGCTACATACTAGCATTTTAGGCAAATTTGGCTTTTCTTTTTAATTTTTTTTAGGCTGTTTTGGAGCTAGGCTAATACACGCTACAGTGCTTCAGCTTCAGTGATTCCAGCTATCAGCTTCAGCATTTTAGCTATCAATTTCAGCATCTTCAACGGCCAAATTCAGCTTACAGCATTCACACTAGCATTATCACAAGTAATACTATATATCTAGTTCATGATTATGTCAAAAGAAGCTAAAATGATTTTCTAAAATGTAGTTTTAGAGTGTTCAATAAATGTTTATCCTGTTCGTCCCACAACCTAAGGTGTGTTTTGGATTTTGGCGCCTATTGTGTTTGAGTTTAACACCCTTGATCTAAATTGATCAAAAATATTCAGAAATGTAATCATTCGTTTTATCCAAACTTCATTTCTGTTGTTCTGGCTTAAGAATAAAGTAGAACAAAGGCAGTGTAAATGTCATCATTCACATCATCTCAGATCACTTCTTCTTTTCTCCGACTGCAGCCGACTGAAAGAGCTCCTCTGCCCTCCGCCTCCTCGCTCCTATCTGTCTGTCCTGGTGAAAGGCCAGTTGGAGCACAAAGGCCTGCTGTGGTAGGTAGTTATAGAGCTCCTTTGTGGCACAGCCTCCTTCTATCTGCTCCATCTTAATAAGAGCAGTCATCATTTAGAGTCTAAGTCGCTCTCAGCCTCCTGGCTTTAATTATGACGTATCGATTGTCTCGTTAAGTCTAGTTTGGCTTAATGAAATCTATTGTAACCTCTAATTCTTTCTTCCATTGTCCCGCCCTGCAGTGCTCAGAGTGTGATGTGGACCCGGCCTGTCTTTGTGCCGTCTAATCTGACTCTGTGTGCGGGTCATTCTCGTGTCTGTTTCTATATCTTTGTGGTTCTGTTTATCTGTGTTTGTGTCCCAGTTGTGTGTTTTTTTTTCTTTTTTCCTTTCCTCAACACACGTGTGAGTTTCTCCGTCTGCGGCTGTGTGTGTCTTTCCCGCTCTAAAAGGCGCCGCTGTCACCGTTTATCTGCCGCTTCCTGATTCCCTTCCATCGACTCTCGGCCAATCAATTCACTAAATGATGCAATTATACGCCCTCCCTCTCCTCGCCACCACATTTAAAGTTGAGAGGTTTATTTTGGATCAATCCAGACCACTTTGTGTGCAAATTACACGATTGCATTGCTTTCGGATTCTTTAGGCAGCCCAATTGGAGCGAGCCCAGGGTGTGAATGCCTAATGAGAGGCCCTGTCCTTCAAAACGGCTCTGTCGAACACAGGCAGAGACAATTAGAGAGAAGGGAAAAAAAAAAAACAGCTTTTGCTCCTTGTGGTTCAAAAAAGCCTCTGGAGAAATCAAACTTACTGTATTCCTTCTGTCAGCCGTCTTTTATATCCTCCAAAAGTGATGAACCCCAAATGTCCTCTGCATGTTTTAGGGTCGTAGAGAGGAGCGGCTGCATGATTAGAGGGTCACAGGTGTGAAACAGAACGTATGATGTCGTGCATGAAGTATATATAAGGAAGATGTTAGTACGGTGTCCTTACACCACACTCTGGTCTTACCTGAGCAGGTGTTGTGGAGAGTCTGTGGAGGGTCGCGGCTGCATCTTAAGGTGGTCTTGAAGTTCCCTTGAGGCTTGTATGGCCACCTTAAGAGACGCGGTGAAGTATTCGCCACACTGTAGTCGTTTGGTAGCAGCGACTCTTCACTGATTGCATTCAAATGCTGCACGTACAAGGTGTGCACGAAACAGATAAATGTTCGTAGGATGTCCACACAAACTACACAACTAGGAAAAAACAGAAATTTCGTCATAAACTGTTATTTTTGACTCCAATCTAACTTTTATCCCTCATATTTAACAGGTGATCAAAACAGCTTTTTTAATCATTGTAGGGATTTGGCTCCGCCCACTTCTCCCTTCTTACTTTTATGGAGACACTGTTGCATACTTTAGTCATAATCTATTAGCTAGTCTTCCAAAAAATAGCAATAAGTTTCTCCAGATTCTGTTCTCACTAACTAGACGGTCTCACATCACAATCATTTTAAAACTCCACATATGATGGATTTTAAGATACTTTTGATGGGTTTTAAATGTCTTATTTGTCAGATTTTTTAGTCAAATATGAACCATCATGGATCCTTAGATCTTCTGGCACTGATCTACTAACTATTCCGACTCTAAAAACCAAACCTTACGGAGAATATTGATGCTTTTAAGAAAAGACTTAAGATTTTTTTAACTTAAATTTTAGCTAGTTTTATTAGTGTTAATATTTCCATATATTTTTGACTTATTAATTTATCCACTTAATTACATTTTATTATTTTACATTAGACTATTAAAGTTTCATTGATATATTCCTTGTTTTACTGATTATCGCTTTTACTTTTTCTTTTCATTTTTATTTCTTCATTTGGCTCCTCCCCCTCTGCCCTGCCCTAGATGGAGACGTGCATCACCACCTTCCCATGCGATGCTACAGCTGCGTACCTCCTACAAGTTTGACCCTTTTTTAGTGCGCAGACAGCCTGTATCACCGAAACATCCTCTACAAATGATCAGGAGGCTGTGGTAGATGCTCCACTGTTTTAGTGGCCGTCTCCGACTCAGATGATCCATCAAAGATAGTCTGGATCTTCTTCAGAAACATCATGAGAAATGTCCCCTTTTGTTTTCTTTAATGTTTCTCTTGCATTTTTGGCAATCACTTTGAGATGGCCTCTGTTGCAAATTGGCACCTTATCTTTAACTGAAATTTAAACTAATTTATGCTAAAGTGGACACGCCATGTAAACTTTCTTAATCTTTAGTAGTTTTGGCCCTTTTTGAGCTTTTAATTGTACATTTTTTCTCTGATAATTTAGCTTTAAAACAGTTTTTTGTGACAATGTCTAATATTTTTAGATCAACCCACCTTATTTTTTAATATATTTATACATTTTATTATTATATTACACAATAATTCCACAATGAAACTGAAATTGTACCAAAAACTAAATTCCAAATTGTGATTTTTTTTTCCTTTTTTACTTCAAAAATGACAAAAAATGTAAAATCAAAGTGTTTTAATGTTTTATAACAAAGTTCAAACATGTAGAGACAACATAAAAGAGTATTACAAAATCAAAACTATGTGAAAAATGTCTAAAGAATCAGATTTTTTTTCCAATAGGAATCATAAAAACGTTTGTGTTTGTTTGAAATTAAACAATTTAAAAATTTCTTAAATAACGATAAATTTTGAATGGAAACTATATCAATTTGGATTCATTTCTGTCATTGTAAACGGTTTATTTAATTGGTTCATAACATTTTTTATATTATTTTTTGAGAAATCTATTGCACTGATTAGTAAAATAACAATAAAAAGTATAAGAAAAAGTCTAAAAATTGAAATAAAAACTGCTGTAACTTCATTTCTTTCACACTGTAACTTGAAAAAAAGCTGATATTTTTAACTCTGGTTTCTGGTTCGTTTTCCAAAAGCAGCTACATGATATCTAATCCTGAAGTCCGTCCATACTCTTCCTTTCTCCGTACTCGTGGTAGATCTGACAGCTCAGCTGCAGCTCTGTGGCTTTAAAGGACCTGCTGACCCGGATCCCCGTCTGACCCGGCCCCTCGGCCCTCCCCCTGTTTCAGCTGTGCTTCATGCGTCAGTCAGCGAGAACGCCTCAGTTCCTGCACGCCAGCGGTCCCTCGTGTCCGTGTGAGCAGGAATCTATTCCCCGCGGCGGACCCGACCCGTCAAACATGGCTGCCTGTGCCGGTTGGCTGGCGGGGATGAAAGATGGAGGCTTGGTTACTCCTGCAGCACTTTCTGAACATGAAGTTTGGTGTAGAAACATCACAGGTCAGAGTTCAGAGATCTGAGTGGGAGGTACGACCAGTCCACGTCCTGGAAGCACTTGGACTCAATTCAGTCCAGTCGTTCTGTAATGTTGGTGTTTCGGCTTTTTTAAAGGTTTTATTCACGTTCAGACGGCCAAATATCTACTGCACTTAACAAAAACTCACAGTTCTCAACTGTGAATCGTCCTAAGAGGACTCACAACAAAGTTTTTGGAGTTGTTTTTGTACAGTTGGTCACCTAAGAAAGATTAGTCCCTATAATGGGAAAAAATGTCCTCCTCGAAGCAATAAAAAATTTAGATTCCAAGATGTTTTTCTCTTGTTTTAAGTGAAAAAATCTGCAAATGGAACTAACAGAATTTGTCTTGATAAGATTTAACATCTGAGAAGTTTCTGGTGACACTTGAACACAAAATCTTTAACATACTGAAACTTTTCAGCTGTTAACACAATAATTCCTGCAGATTCTGAAGTAGAAAAGCGGATCCCCAGCCCCACCAGTCAGAGGGGTGGAGCTGGAGGGCTGGACTGTTCTCATCACTGGGGCTGCAGATCATGACGTGGAACTTAGACGGTTTGACCAATCACAAAATTCAACTGTAATACCTCAATTCAACCTTTAGGGGGCAGCACACAGATGGTTTTTATTTTATTTATTTAAGTTTATTTTAATTTGTCAAAACTTTGGCAACGACCAACAAACAGCACTTTCAAAGCCCCATTAATAGAGGTCAACAAACAAAAGTTGATTTACTCTTCAAACTACTCAAATATTGCCCCAAAAACAGATTCAAATCGTTAAAGTAGATGTATTTGTACACATCTTCCTCTAATATGTATTATTTTAGGAGCTACAACAGTTAAACTATCTCTATTTCTAGAAAATAAGTCATTTTAAAGACTTGAATTACACTTTTTTAAGGTAAATTTGTCATAAAATAAATATAACTCTACTCAAGTTCTGTGTTAGGAGTCAAATTAAACTTTCCACTTTCCTTAATTTAGACAACTATGTTTATTGATATAAGACCACTCACTGTTCTCAATTTAATCTTGTTAGAGATATTACTTAGAATAAGATATTTTCAAGAGCCAATGACTCAAGATTTATTGTCTTCAAACATCTCATTTCATCCCACTGAACAATTACGAGGAAGTTGGTTTTGTCTTCCATGAAGTCTAAAAAACATTTAAACTTGAAACTCTGCAAAAGTATTTGATGAGGTTTTGTGTTTTTGCAGTTTGTACCCGAGCGCAGGACCAGGACAACATTCTGTTCGCTCCGTTTATCCAACTATTGGTTTGTTTCTGCTCATCAGAGGACAAAAAATATTATTGATATCAAAGAAATGTTGCCAAGAAAGCTGAACATTTACGGGGCAAAAGGGAACTAGTGGACGATATCAACTTCATCGGAAATGCTGAAGAAATGCAGTCAGATTCTGGCTGATGATTGTTACTTTAAACACAAATTAAGGAAGTCATTTCATGGTTTTATTCCCACTACAAACAAATAACTGCAAATAAGTCAAACCTGTTTTTTACATGTAAGTTTAAATAATTTAGCAGCTTCAATAATTTCCTGTTTTTAAAAATTAAGTCCCGAAAACATTAATTTTATATAAGAACTTTTTGGAAATAGTTTTAAAACTTGTGTGTAAATTTTCCGAAAGTTTTGGTTTTAGAATTCTCCTGAAAGTCTCAACGTTGGCTTAAACCAGAAGTCTGCAACCTAAACGGCTCTGGAGCTTCATGTGGTTCTTTGGTTGAAGAATAATAGGACGATTTTAAGTTTTAAAAAGTAATCATGAAGTAAAATGTAAGTAAATAGATAAATTAAGAAAATTGACTTAAACTTTATTCAACAAATTTACAAGCAGTAGGACAGTGTGACTCCTGACTACATTACCCATAATGCTTCAACATCCCTTTAATTCCATGTTCGTGCTGAAACATTTTGACAGATTTTTGAGCACAGAAAATAATTTTGAAGTCAGTCGGCACAAACAGAATGCATCTTAAGGGGGACCGAATTTTTTTTTTAACAATTTTTTTTTGGAATTGACAAATACATTAAGGGTTAAATTAAGTGGCTTTTGTTTTGACTTTTTTTATTTATGGCTGAAATCTATCATAAATGGTAAAAAGAAAAGTTTTTTTAATGGCTTGCTGTATTGAAATGATCATTTGAGGCACAGGATGTTTTTTATTTTGAAAGGAAGTCGTGTGACCCTCGGAAAAAAGTTATAAACAATTTTATATTTAGAAAACAAGCTATATTCTCTTTATGCTCCTGTTTTATTTAAACCAAAAGTCATTTATAATTATCATAACGGTAACATGAATACAAATCAGCGTCTTTTTTTTCTAAAGGTTGAAAGAAGTGGCTCCTACTGTGAGAAAATAACCCAAATGACTCTTTATGAGTTAAATTTATTTAGGAAACCAGATAAAAAAATAGAAATTAGAAGTTTAATCTAAGATAATTGTGGAGTTTGTAAAAGTTTCCTATAAATGTGGATAAAAATGTTCAAATTGCTGCGTTATATTACAGATACCAATGATGATTAGCATGATACTGTTGTTTTATCTGATTTATTTCTATGTGGAGTTTAATAAAAGTCAGAAAAAGCACGAGGATGTTTGTGTTTCTGATGAGCAGGTTAGGCCGCAGGTGGAGAAAACGGTGGAGGAAGGAAAACGAAGCAAAGAGGAGACGGTACCAGGAGGATGAGAGAGCGGAGGGATGAGGAGAAAAAAGGAGGAGAGCCAGAAGTCAGCTCTGTGCTGGTGGGTGGGGGGGTGGGGGGAGGCCCAGTAAATCAGCCAGCCTCTTGTCAACACCTCCCACCAGCTCCCCCCCAGGGGCTTCTGAAGCCACTGAGCTGAGAATAACAAATGGCCGTCATTGGCCAGGCAAAAAGCTGTGATTATAATTATCACATCCCACACTGACCTTGCATAAACCTTAATCCTTCTCCAATGGAGCATTTAAATGGGCTGCCAACAGCGACAGAGATGTGGAGCGAGGGAGGGAGGGGAGGTGGGGGAGTCAGGAGAAGAAGGGAGGCGAAAGGGAGAAAGTAAAAAGACAAACGAACTGTGGAGGGAGAGGTGAAGCGAGGACGAGGAGCGACTGAGGAGTGTGAGGAGTTTGGTGGTTCAGCGGCTGAACATGAGGAGTAATGAGGAGGTGAGGCTGCATGTTAGTGAGCTCAGGGACGGGGAGGAGGACAGCCGGACCCACGGCGTCTCAAACTTCACTCCAGCAGCGTCCAGACACCACCTGTCCAGGTGTTCAGCAGGATGTTCAGTGAGGTGGGTCCACAGCACAGCTCCACCTACGCCTGGACTGTGGAATTACAGCAGGAGTCACAGAAGTGACCTCTGATCATGTTAAGGCCGTGTTATACAGCCGCTATGAACAATTTGTGCACATGAAAATACTTGAAAAAAGTGAGAAAAGTTGAAAGAACACGTAAACCCACGCTTGACTGCATTTCTTCACTTTGACATTCAGATTCCAGGGCAGAAATCACCTGGCGTCAGCACCATGGACAGCTCCCCTCATGATGCTATGTTTTAATGTTGGATTCCTCTGCTCTGAACCTGCTGCTAGGCGGTGGTGGGGGGATCCCTGCCATGACGGGGTCCCCCCCGCAGCAGGGGAGGTCCCTGAGAATTTGCATTTGCAATTTTGGGAATTTTTTTATTTTTATTTTTAAGCGTTTTTATTACAGTTTTATGAAATCTGCCAATTTTAATATGTCTCAACATCCACCTCCTCTGAGTGCAAAAATTTATTATCCCAAATCAAATTGGCACAATTTCATCATAACTCAAAAGGTAGCTAGTGATGGAAAGCTACGCGATTGATCTACACCCCCAGGTGTTGGAAACACTCGTCTGAATTGGCTGAACCATTCTTAAGCGGACCGTACCGCTCAGTGGAAACAAGGCTTAGTCCTAGAACACTTTTGCACTTTTGTGTTATTTTTACCCCCAAAAAATATTTGTCATAAAAATAGATAAAAAATCTGACAACACATGATAGTTTTCTTTTATTTTCAACTATGATTTGTGTAACAAAATGGAAAATAATAACATAGGAAGATCCTAACAAAATCCCTGAAAATTACTGGAAAATTAAGAATTTGAGAAAAAAAAAATTCCCCAAAAACATAATAATGATGCTGGAGACTTGACCTTTGGTCCACCCATTCCTGGGACATGTGAGGCTTTACCCACAGATCCACAGAGCACTCAGCGACGGGAAAGGGGAGGGGGGCGGGCTTACTCTGTGTCAACAGTCCCGCCCACAATCCAGAATTGTATTTCTAATAAGATACTGCTGCTGTGTAGTCAAATATGTCTTAAGATTTTAGCTAAAAACGTCATAATCACAATTAAAAGAACTATTTGAAGATGGAAAAAAACATGGAACTTTAAATGTCTTCTAATTATTTTATTGTTTTTACAAAAGTTAGAAATATTGAAATAGAAAAAACAGCTAAACTCTGCAAGTTAGTTCTTTTTCTTAACCTGAAAATTAAGTCACAATTTAAATCCTTTATTTGGTCAAAACATCTACAAAGGTTTGTATAATCTGAGATTGGAATAAAACGGTTTCCATTTCTCTGCAGAAATGATGATCTGATGCGAGTGAGAGTGGAAGCCTCGGGAGGTCAGAGGTCAAGTGGTCTGACCCTGAGGTCAATTGAGAGTTGCTGGCCTCACTCCTACAACATTTGACTCCCATCCAAACACACACACATCACCTTAATGGGATATGAAGAGCTGAAAATGTGTTGATAATGCTGCTGGTG
>NC_050521.1:26064739-26121459 GCF_002922805.2 Oryzias melastigma | reverse complement strand
TCTTTCATATGAAGACGCGGGCCGCAAATCATCATCCTGCGGGCCGCAGATGGCCCGCGGGCCGCGAGTTTGAGACCCCTGCATTAAACCGTACTTTTTTTGGCCGAGTTCAAATAAAACATTCATGCAACTTGTTTCCTATTTGAGAACATAACATTAGTTAAAGTTTAATTGAGATTTAAAAAAAAATTAACTTGTCTGTAATTAATTAATCTTGATTAAAGCAATAATTAAGACTCCCCTTAAACAAATGGTTTACTTACGGCTCCAACCAAATTACTTTAATCTTAAAATACTTATATTTACATATAGTAACTAGAGAAATAATGTTCAAGAATAGTTTTATAACTTCAACGTAGGCATGTTTATACACTTTCCCTCCAATTATAACCTATTTTGAGAGTTAAAACAGTTGTTATTTATAAGACTAGAGCTACACAATTTAAGATACATTTTTCTTAAAAATGAATACATATTTACGTACAAACTTCTCTCCTGCTGTTGTTAAATACATTTGTTCTCTTATGAGTCAAACTTTCTAGTTTCACCAAATTAAGCAAATCTGTGTCTTGAAATCAGTCCACGCTTTATTCACCAATAAATCTCTGCTTAAAAATGTTAAATGTAGTAAAAACTGTGAACATTTAAGTGCAACTTACTATTGGGATGTTTGAATTAAATTTCAGTTAGTAGACTGTTAAAAGCTGTGGTGGATTGGAGTTCTGTCCTCTATTTTTATAATTTATTTTCCATTTTATCCTCCATGCTTCTGTTTGGTGCAGTGTGATTCATGTGTTGTTCCTCTCAGATTCCACATGGCTCATCTGTGCTCCTGCTCTTGGCCGTGGACCTCGCCTCTGGCTTCCAACCAGCTATTGTTTGCATTTTATGAGTGATTCTTTATGTTTTTGTACAATTATCGGTGTGAAGCCCATTGAGACATAAGTACTGGGGTATATAAATAAAACTGAATTGAATTGAACTTTTGTCTAAAATAAGATGTTTTCTAGGTCTAATGTCTCAACAATATATATTCAAGAGTTTAGACCTAAAACAAGATGTTACGTCTTGCTGAAAAGTTACCTGTAAGTTCATTTTGTCTTAAATCAAGTGTTATATTTAAGGCAGAAACAAAATACTTGAGATTTGTGGAAATTTCTGGAACTCTGACGACATTCTTTATGAAATTTATTCCTTGAGATATTGATCAATGAGAACTATTTGTGTTTTTCAAAAATTCAAACATCTTTAGCGGTTAAAAGAAATGTCTTGAAGTGCAGAATGATCTTAAAAATGATTAAATAAAAATCAAGACCCTCGATGCCTTATTGAGCTTCTTCAAAGGAATAGCAGTAGGAGGCCTACAATAATTACTGGATTTCAGGGACATAATAGTGAATTTTGTGATTTAATTACACCGCAAAGATAAGCTGGAATTCAACAAAAACAGGCAACACTGAACTGTGTGTTTCTCTGTTTTGCACACACAGGAGCGCTCCTGTACACGGTGCAGGCCGCCGGTGCCGCGCTCCCGTTCCATAAATCATAATGTTTCAGCAAAAGCAGAATTTCATTTCCCTGCCGGCGGCTTATCAGCCTAAGGAGGGATATACAGCCCATCACCGCGCTCGTTTATTATCTCTGTGAATAGGCTGTGGCAGGGATAGGGCTATAACCTGGCGACAGCAGGCAGGGGACTGGATTAGACGATTAACTGGAATAGCATATCAGGGCTAAGTCTATTACCTAAAGCACCGGTATCGCTCTCCCCTCCGGACCGCGGAGGAGCCGCCGCGGACACACCGGTGGGTTCCTTTCATTTGTTCCATTATTATCTGTTCTCCCTCTATTGATTTGCACAGCTGACTGATTGGTGTCCCTGCAAAAACCCAGTCCGGCCTTGACCCGGAGCCTCGCCTTGTTGAAGCGCTACAGTATTGGCCTGTCAGGCTGATGCTTATTAATGCTCACCTGGACCACCAAATCGCTCCTTATTTACAGATATGTTTAACACATTGAAAACATGGGAAACTGCAAAGGTTTGAAGCTGCTCAGTGTGGAAAAATCTCAGAATTCCAGCGTCTTGTTTTAAGGTTGTGAAGTGGCCTTGAAAAATAAGAAATTAAGTATAAACCCTTAAACACCTGAGGTGATGCTTAAACACAAAATCTTTAACATACTGTAACTTTTCAACCGTTAACATGATAATTCCAGCAGATTCTGATCTATAAGTGGAACTCTGGCTAAACTATTAAAACATATGGTTTCTACTCCAGAAATACAGTCATTTTGCTCTAAAAAAGAAAACTTTAGTTGTGATTCCTTTAGGGTTACATTAGTAAAACTAAATGTGAGTCTTAGTTTTAGTCTTGTACTATAAGTTTAAAAGTTTTAACAATTTGTTTTTTTTACGTTCTCAATAAATGTTTATCCGTGTTGGACAGCAACCTACTGTGTGTTTTGGATTTTGGTCCCTATGTGACATAGTTTTTACACCCCCGGTTTAGACCAGTATCCCTCATGCCCCAGTCCTTAATGAGTGAAAGAAAATGGAATAATAGTGTAAATAAAGTCAAGCCTGCAGTATTTAACTGGGTGTGTGAAATTTGTTCTTAGAATTCGACCCTTCCTGTGGGGGAGTGGTGAGCTGCTGACACAGTCGAGCTTTGGAACCCTTTGGTGGTTTGATCCCCAAATCCAAACCCTCTAATGCTAATAAAGAGCTATTGGATCCTATTTTTGAGTCTTTAAAGCAGGGGTGTCGAAGTTACAGGGGCCAAAATCCAAAACACACCGAACAGGATAAACATTTATTGAACACTAAAACTACATTTTTAAAACTTTAAAACCGTAACTTTTTAACATAATTATGAACTAGATATATAGCATTACCTGTGATAAAGCTACTGGGAATGCTGTATTTGGCCGCTGAAGATAGATGAAATCACTGAAGCTAATAGATAAATAAGCTTAAACTGAAAATATTAGCTAAATGCTAAATTATCCAAAAAACTTAAAAAACCCAAAAAAGCTAGCATGTAGTTTAAAAAAAACGTCAAAATAGCCTAAAAAACGGAGAAAAGCCGAAATTTGCCAAAACAGCTAGCATGGGGCTGAAATATTAGCTAAACTCAAAAATAACCTAAAAAATCTTAGTAAATGCCAAAATAGTCCAAAAAGCTAGCATAATGCCATTTTTTAAACATTTTCAAACCATAACTTTTTAACATAATTATGAATAATAAAAAGACAGGAATATTATTCCAAAATAAATCAACTTAAACCTTAAATAACTTTTAATATTTTACTCTCCATAAAGATATACTTTGTCAAAATTATACAAGTTAGAAATGAGCGTAAGATAACATCGGGTCATTAATAACAAAATAAGATAAAATGATCTGGAGGGCCGGATAGAATTTCCCAGAGGGCCGGATCCGGCCCCTGGGCCTTGACTTTAACATGTGCTTTAAGGCCTCACAACCTTCCAATCTCAGGTTGGACACTCTACCACTCGGCTGTTTTTAGTATGTTTCCATCGTTTAACTCTCCTCAACTTAAATCCCACCACACAAGCACACCTCGAAATCCTTCCAAAAATCTAACCAAAATTTCCTGGAACTTAAGGCAGCAGATATTAAAAAAAGCTTAAATCAATAACTTTTATCACCCTGCTGGATGCTATTTTACCCAGAGCAGAAAACCTTCAGCCGACCTGTAAAATTCAAATTCGGTCTGGAGGACGAGGTGTAGCGGCCTGACGAGGTTTTACGCTCAGAGCAAATTACCTTCACAACCATTTGTTAATTTTTCCAGATCTCACCTCCTGCAGACTTGGACATTAGTTCGACATCAGGACGCTGAGATGGAAGTCAGCAGGCAGCTAATGGGACATTTTCACAGCTCAGGACACACTCTCATCTTTTAATAATGAAATCTAAGGTGTTTTAACAACATTCTCGCTTCAATTAAACCAGAAGCCAAAGTTGTTTACCCGCCTCTCTCCCTCTCAGGGCTTCACCTTTTGTCCCGTTTATATTTCTCTGATCCAATTTGCAGTTTGACTGTTTTTTTCATGTGAAATCCATATTATGCTTTCGGAGAATAAACGATAAAAACATACAACTGTTTCTCATTTAACACCTTTGGAGCTGTGAACTGGATTTTATAAGAATGTAGTTTTACAGTTAATATTCCTCAGAGCGTTCAATAAAGAAAAAAGCTAAATTCAGATTTTTTTTTAAAAATACGTTTTTTTTATGTGTTTTTGAGGAAAAATGTATTTAGTATTTGCAGGATTTCAACCACACTGACAATTTAATCTACAAAAAAATAATTCAACAAATGTATGCCGACAGCAATTAAAAAAAATGAGTGCAGATGTTAAAACCTGTGAAGAACCTCTAAAATCGTTGGTAAATTTTGAATTCCTTAAACTTTTGCTGAATGACTATAGACTTTGTTTTAGAAATAGAGACACAAAATATGCAAATAATTAACAATTTCTACTAATTATTTCCCTCTGCCGGTGATGCATTAATGTTGCATAAAGGTAGCATGAAATACTTTTAATTTTTGTCTGTCAATGTCCTAATTTGATAGGTTAGTCGCCCATTTAACCTAAATATGGAGGCTTAAGAAACATTTAGGCACTTTAAAAAAAGTGTTTGTGGCACTAAAATGAAGAATTCCTGCAAACTCAATTCTTGAAACAATTTTACTAATCTATGAAATATAACTTAGATTTGACCTCAAAGGATCAGTTTGAACTATTGACTGTATAAGAGAACTGGACAGAGTGACCCCTCCCCTTTGGCGTTCCAAACAGGAAGTGGCTCCAAGAAGCCAAAATCCAATAGACTTTTAAAGAGAAATAAACAACTGTTACCCAGAATAAACATTCTTGCTTTGACAACTTGTTTTTATTTTTTGGATTAGATTATATTAGGTTTATTTCATGCAATCAAAGCGAGAAAAAACATGAACAATCAACAGAAGTTTAAATATCTGGTGATAATCAAATCTGGTGAATCTCTTTCACAGCTCTATTCCAACACATGAAAGATTAGGGAGTCATAATTCTGTACGGGCACAAACACGGCCGAACACAGAATGTTTTTGAACTTATTTGTAGCTGGTTTTTGTCTCAAACTGATAATAATGTTCCTCATTTACCATTTTGGATGTCACTTTTGGATTAAATAGATTTATTTTGTGTCAAAAATTGACTTATTGAGACATAAATGTAGCATGAATCCCTTAATGCCTGTTGACCCAAATCTGTGACAAACCACTTCGGCTCCAAAATTACTTAAAAGCAAAAACATAAGTGATTTTTTTTTTCAGAGCTGGAAATGAATTCAGTTGTTAAGGGGCTAAGTTAACATAAAATATGCTAATTTTACTTTTTTACAATACAATTAATGAATTTAAAAGAAAATGTAAAATTTTGTTCCTTAAATGACTCAAGAAACCCCAGAAGAAATAAATAAATGATGTTTCTGTGAAATCCTAGTGAACTCATGTTGGTTGATTTCAACATCTGCACCCTGATGGA
Organism: Oryzias melastigma; assembly: GCF_002922805.2. Classification (NCBI taxonomy): domain Eukaryota; kingdom Metazoa; phylum Chordata; class Actinopteri; order Beloniformes; family Adrianichthyidae; genus Oryzias; species Oryzias melastigma. The sequence goes on along the minus strand of NC_050521.1, from coordinate 26,115,902 downwards.
GTTCAGAAGCATCTCCATCCTCGGGCTGCTCATCACCCTAAGAGGAGGAGACGTTCGTATCTCTGACAGCTGATTGGCCGTCGGGATGCAGCCATGCGTCGGATTGGCTGCGCCCGTCTCAGACAAAGTGACATGCTAATATGATGGAAGCAGCTGCAGTAATGTCACTGCAGGTGGATAATGTGTTGTGACTGGGCTGGGACAGGAGCGTCATCACTGGGATAATGAATGAGGACAATGGAAGTGAAGATACAGGAGATGATCAACACTGACACGTCACCAATGAATAACTTTAATTTTTTATAACATTTTCCTCTAATTTGTCTCCTTTGATCGGGGCTTCGTTTGAGCGGGCGGCTGCTTAGGAGCGAGTCCTGATTCAGGATGACACCTGGGATGGAGCTCCGCCTCCTCTGGAGGACCACACTCTTCTGAGGTGGAAACAGGTTCCTAATAATCTGATGACAGAGTTATTTGGAACCTGAATTCTGTAGAACAACTGCAAACATCTGCAGGGGGAGTTTCTTAAAGAAACTGGATGTCAAATTAGCTTTTTTCCCAACTTTATGGGAGTTGTTCCAACATTTGCAGTTTTCCACACGTACTTCAGTCCAGCAACAAGAAGAATTCATGTTTAAAGGAACACCTCAAGTTGGACATTATATAGCAGGAAAAAAAGCATACTAGGGCCAAAATAAAAATAAAAAATGAGAAAAATTAAAAGGCTAAAAAAATGTATTCTTAAAATGTGAGAAAAAAGTTGCAAAATGATAACAAAAAGTTAACGTTATGACAAGAAACTTGTGGAATTATAAGTAAAAAAGTATTTACAATAATAAATATACCATTCCCTAAGTTATAAATTGATTTTTTTTTTATTAACGTCATAAATTTATTAGACAAAAGTACAATTTTATGAGTTTAATCTAAGTTTTTGACTTTTTTCTCATACTTTTACAACTTAATTCTTGCATGTTATTATTTATCTATAAATCTTTATTATTATTTATTGACAGCATCACATTTTTATCTAATTTTTACTTCCTGTGTGATTGTTAATAAAGTTATTCAATATTTTTAACTGAATCAGACCGGATTGTTTTTATGATATCAATTTTGGTGGTTCTTTTTTTAGGTGTTTGTATGTATATCTTGATTTTTATTGTTTATCTATTTGTTCTTTTCTGCCTTTTTACATCATACAGACTACAGATTAAAATGAGAAAATTTTGGCTTTTTTATCCATGTGATATTTTTATTTTATTTTACTGTCTCCTTTTAAATTAGCCTTATATTATTAATTAATTAATTAGCATAATTTTAAAAATATCGTAATAAATTACTAGAATAAATCAGCATCCTGTATGAACATAAAAACAAAATATATATTAATATATAATAAATATTTTTCTGTTATTATTTCTTTCGGTTTTTGTTTCGAACTTCTTATTTTGTAAATGGAGTTTGATGAAGAACAATGATCAACTAATAGTGTTAGTTTATTGTGCTTTCTTCACCTGTCACCAGTGTTACCTCTTAATGTTACCATCTTTTTTGGATGATCTGGATTTGTCTGTGTTGAAGCCAAATCTCTTTTTTCCAGAGGTGCTTAGGTTTGCTGCATCCACAAATTTGAACCACACCAGGGTTCACTTTCAAGAGTTCTTGGTTTTAGACAAACTACAGACTGCAGGAGCTCAGAGGAGCTCTCACATCTGCACAAACAAAGCAGATTTTTAGAAAAAAAAGTCCATATAACACAGAATTTAATCTGATATTCATTTTTTAATGAGAGTTCTGATTTTGTGAGTGATCTAGAACAAACACCTGTAAACTGGTGTTGACTGACAACTGTTTGTAAGTGTGTATGTTCCCCACAAAACAACTTTTACAAGCAAAAAACCTGCAGTGCTAAAACCAGAAGATATCATTGGGTTTTAGTCACTTCCTCTGTATAGTCGATCTTAAAAACTGACATCCTACAAAAACTAAATGTTCATTTCTCAGATAAAATCACAACGTAAAAGAGGACATACAATCAAACAGAAAAAAATGTAATCATCTTTTTCATAAAATAAGCTGAAACCAAGATTTTGCCTATATTTTAAAACACTCAATGGGGTCTTAACGACAAAAGGATAGAAAGACGGTGTTCAAAAGTGGCAAACCTCTTGGAAGGCGAGATCTCCTCTGGTCACTTAAAAGTTTCTGGTTTGTAGATCTGGTTTCAGCTGCCTTTAAGGATGGATACGGGGCTCTACATAAACCCAAATGTGGCCTGTCAAATGATTTAATCTTTATTTGCTCCTATATTATTTTCTCTATTGTGCATTATAAACACATTGACTTATGTTTGGGTGCCTTGAAGTTGTTCTGCATTCATGTAGTGTTGGAAGATTTGTCGGTTTTGTGTGTGTTTCTGTTCCATCATTCCAGCACCGCACGAATGCAAAATTTTTCTAAGTTCCTGTTTATCCCTGATCAAACCATTAGTGCAACTGGGACTGAGATGAGGAAAAATCCTCACAGTTTTAAAATAAAACCCCCAAAATGTTCTGTTTTATAATACATATTTCAGGGAAGGGTAACTCCAGTTCTTGAGGGTTCCTGCGTCTGCATGATTTCCAGATATTCACGACTGATTACCTGCTTCAGGTGTGTCCAGCCAATTAGAGCATCCCAGCACAGGATATATTGGGAAAACATGCAGGGATGCAGACTTTATATAAGTTATCAGTCAAAAATAAAACCTGTTTTCATAGATTTGATGTTAATTTTCTCTTTAATGAGGTGGATTGTCTAAACACGGAACACATCTGCTTCTTCTTCTTCCTTCTGTCAAACTTTAGAGCCCTTTGTGGTCCACAAGTCAAAAAGTTCGCCCTCACGATTGGAGAAAAAAATTCTGTAGAGTGCTCAATGAACCCTTAGAGCACAAATGTTCATGCACATTTTCTTCTACAGGCGTGCTGCAGGTGACAGGTTGTAGTGAGCACTTGTATAACACGAACAGGTAAGTAAGTAGGTGAAATATAGCCGAGTTTTCTTTTTAGTGCCCCCAAATCCAGCAGATTCTGCTGTTCACGTGATACGAGCACGCTCCTTCTGTGCAGCCTCACTGTTGGAAATGAGGAACTTAGACAATCAGACTGCAGTATGGGCACTTTCGAATCACGTGCACACCCCGTACGTGCATCATTTAAGCAAAGAACCAGTACTTGCACCTTATTAACAACAAGAGTGTGACATAAGGACGTACGACATTGGTACGATCCATTTTCATGGCCGTATGAGACTCAAGACACACCTGGGCTCATCTTAAGGTGCACCTGCTTCTCCATACGGAACGGGACCCCAGAAACCCATTCAAATCCCTTAAACTCTCTAAAACTAGAGGTACAATTTTAAAATCAATTCTAAACATGATTGTAAGGAGGAGAGAAGATGAGGTATGAGCAACGTTTCAACCCCAAAATCATCAGAAAAACACTTTTCATGCATCTATTTCAGGGTACTATTTTGTTCAGTGAGCTACCTTTAGGAATCTGTGGAGCTCTAAACGCTGTCTGCAGTGAAGGCCCGCCGCCGCCAGCGCCGCTCAGGTGCTGATTCAGTCCAGCAGCAGCTCCTTCCAGGGCTGTGACAGGCCCCGGATAGGCCGGCGCCGGCAGCTGCTCCCATTCAGATGCAGATCTGCACTAATTAATTCTCATGTTTAAGGGAATTAAACATTATTGTGGCAAAAATAAATAAAAAAAAGAGGGCGCCAGTAGGAGTATGCAGGCCAGATAAAAGGAGGAGCGCGCCTCTCTGTGACGGACGTACATTTATTCGCATTTCCTCCCCCTAACCAATTTCATTTCAATGTAAAATAAGGAGATGAGGTTAGGGAACGGCGCGGAGCAGAGTTAGCTAATAGAAAACAATGAGCGGTGTTTTATTCTCTGGAGGCCATTCTGCTGTTGTCAGCGCTCTTCCTCACCGGCCGCCCGGCGCCGGAGACAAAGACGGAGAGCAGAGGGGCCAAGTGCCTCTTCTAAAACACACAGCAGCTTATTAACCCCAACATGCACACACACGCACACACACGGAGCGCCGCGGAGGGCTGCAAAGCCATATCAGCCTGTAATATATTGAGGTTATATTCAGGTTGTAATGGTGTTATTAAAGCAACAAGCTCAGGCTGAATGGAGAAAAAAATCCTATTAAAATAATTATGGAGGCTTGGTGTCGCAGTGTGTGTGTTTGTGTGTTCAGATCACACACAGAGGACTGCATATGCACAAACACAAAACTCTGTGTGTGTGTCCTTGGCTTACTAATGTGTAGTAATTGACTCGACTAATAGTGATTGCCAACTAATCTTAGAGCTGCTTTTCGTCAGCCTCTCCCTTAATTAGAATGTATTGCTGCTACATTTAGTCCTACTAGATCTCTTAAAAAATAATTATTCCTACATGTAATTATGCTCTTATATTGTTTGAAGATTAGGGTCCTTGTGGAGAGCACTTCCAATCGGATTATGAGGCCCTCTCTGGTCAATATCACCCTTTTATTTGACTAAATCTGCTTCATTATAGTTTAACTCGTGTAAAATAATCGTTTTTTAATGTTTAACTTTTTATTGTTTTATGTGTTGAGATGTTTGTATGGTGGCCCTGAAGTACAAATCAGATCACCAAAGGCAAAAACACATTAACCCTTTAACACCACTGTTTATGTTCCTTTATTTACTGTAAAAAGTTACAGTATGCTAAAGATTTTTAGTGATGCCTAAGGTGTTAGAGGGTTAAAGATCACATCAATTAATAAAGTGAAACAAATAAGAAAATAAAATGTTTTAGAAATTGAGTCAAAAGCCCCTTAAAGCCTGTTTGACAGAGTGGCTGCAACACGCCCCTCCCCCTCTGTCAGTCTGTCAGAGCTGCACATCAAAAAAATCATGAATAACAACTACAATTTTTTCCTTTTACTTTTATTTCCATAGCAACCATTTTGATTTTTGATCGTCCAGGGGTGCTGAAAAGATCTCTGTAATTTTTAGAAGAATCTGCAAAAGTAAATTTTTGGATTTCCTTAGCAACGGGGTTTTTTTGCTAACTACGCCCACATTCCTGAAATCTTCATATCGTGTGATATATCGTTTCGTTCAGCTTGAGCCAGGGACCCACATATTCAATTTTTACAACACTTCCAGTAAAAAATATGTGAGCAATAGAGGAATTACCTTTTTGCTAGCTTGCCGTGCTAACGCGATTTAGAATCGACAAACTTTAAAGCAACATTTTTGTTACGTTGTAGGGCTCGAGTGATGATCGAGGAGTTAAGACACGATCAAATAGGAGGAGTTTAAAACTTTGTTAAGATCGCTAAAAAAAATATTTGGGGAAAAATGTGACAATCATATGTTTCTCAATCAGCCACATCCCATAATAATCTCAACACTTCCCTTGGATATCCCTAACATGCATTTTTTATTCATGTTAGTAGATTTTGAAATATATTTCTGAGCCCTATACGAGATTTTTGCTCCATTCTTTTTTCTTTCTTTCTTTTTTTTTTTTTTTTTGACGAAAATGTTCCCGCTGTGATGTCATCATTTTTTGAGGAGGATGGGCGTTCACTGCACCCCAAATTAATTTTCAACGGGTACTAGGTGCTTATAAACTTTGGTAAATTTCTGAGTATGTGGCGGGGGTGACATTTTTGTTCTGCTACGGGACAAATTAATGTTTCGTAAAGCTAAAAACAGAAACAAATCGACAAAAGTACAAACTCAGATATGAAAACATGCCATGATTTAAGGTGGACATGATGGAAAAGACATTTTAGTTTCCACATCAGTACGTTAGGTTTTCATTTCCAAAGACTACCTGCATAGAAATCTCCTCAGTGAGGTATTTCCAGAGCAAATGCAACATTTAAATGACTCTATAATCACTTTAAAGTCGCCGTAATGAACTCCACAGAGGAAGTTAGCAGTGCTGATGGTTATTCTTATCTTTAAGGAAGATGTGGGTTCAGCGAGGCGAGTGAGGAACATCTCAATCTTCGCTCCTTCTCAGGTAGGAACTGCTGTTGCATCATGCTTTCCATCCTCTCGTACACTTTAAAACATTTTTTAGGAGGCAGATTTTCCACTAAAAATGTGTTTAACTAATTTCTTAAAATTTCTCTTTATCAACTTTTTCTTGAGACAAACTGGTTAAATGTAGTTTAGCACGTTAATGCATTAATATTATTACATTGTTGAAGGTTTTTGTTCATCCATCAGTCAGACTGATGAAGCTTCAAGATTGTCCAGTTGACTCGACTTCAAAAATATTCGTTTTTCAGCATTTAAATTCCACTCCATGACCTGAAAACTGTGAGGAAGTGATGGCAGAAGTCTGTTTTTGTCCTACAAACTTGAAGCCCAATCAGAGTCTACGTTCAATGTTCAATCAAAAATGCTTATGTTTTAGCTTTTTAGACCTTTTCTCTTTTTTTTTCAGCTCGTTTATCCTCCTGAAGACCAGAAATTAAAAAAGATCAATCAAAATTATTTAAATCCACCAAAAACCACAATTCCCAGAATCCCCTCCGTTTAGTATCAACGTCCTCTGACGATACCAACAGGAGCTCGTTCATTCGTTCAGTAAAATGCATTGACTGTATATGAGAGCTGGACTGAGCAGGTGTGATATCATCCACAGAAAAGGATTTTCTTCCAGCTCCGACCAAATGAAGTTTATTCAGTCGCTGTTTTTTCATGATTCGGACGCCGTCATGTTGGAGCAAGACGACAGTGATTGGTCCGAGTCAACGTTTCTATGGCAACCAATGAGTGGTGAGCTTGTTAAAGGTGGTAAAGTTTTCTCACGTTGGTCATAGAAATATGAAGAATTATTTTTTGATTTCCAATTGTATTTATTTAATAACAATTGTATTTCATTATTTCATATTAAATAAATTTATTTCAATTTGTCTCTTTTGGCCCAAAATGGGACATTAAATAATAATTAAATATGTCATGAAATATTTAAATATGTTTTTAAAATGCAATTTTAATATTTTAATGCAAAATATATTTAAACATTTATTTTTTTGATTTCCACTTTTATTAATTTAATGCAATTTTAAAATAATTAATGACACATTTATTTAATAATTTAGTGGTGTATATATTTATTTCAAATTGTCCCATTTCTTCCACCGTGATTTTAAGTTTTTTTAAATTAAATTTTTCAAAATAGAGAAAATTGCAAAAATAAATAAAGTTTCGTTTTGGAGGGAAATTGAGCTGTGGTCACAAGCCCCGCCCCCTTTATCAACACTGTCAAGCATGAGGTTGTTTATTATTTAAAACCAAGTTCCAAACAAGTTAATTCTTTTCAAATTACAACTATAATCTGACATTTTGCAGTACAATATTTTTAGGTAATCTGTGGATTATTAAGTCAGAAAATCCTGTTTCTAGCATACAGAGATAAATAAAGAATCTGTGTGTGCACGTGCAGCCCTCTCAGTGTGTTTCTATGTCTGTGCACGCTGATAGACATCGCGGAGCCAAATAGCTGAAGGCTGAAGGCATTAAGAGAGGAGAGGAGGACATTAATCTAAAGAAAATTAAAATCTGGAGCGGTACGTTTAGGATGGAGAGCGACCGCCACTTCTGATAAGAAGTGGTTAAGGGGAGCACAGATTTAGATAAATGGGCAGGAGAGAGGAGGAAGATGAGGTGGAAGAGAGACGAGGACAGCCAGAGGGAAGGAGGTGAGGAGAAAACTGGGCTGTGAGGAGAAAAAAAAACAGAATCAGAAGGAGGAGAGGAAAAAGAGGAGAGCAAAAGCAAAGAAAGGATGACACGAAGCTCCTCAGACCTGCTAACACCATCCCGGCTGTGTGAGAGCGCGCGTTATGCAGCACATGTAGATAGCAGTGGCTCTGTGGTCTTGAGCATCAATAACATCAGGTTATCTGGAGTGTGGTCTGGTCACACGCTGCGGCACACACGGTGAGTGATAGCGGTGCCACAGAGGTGGCTGTCTGGGGTTAGCAAAGCTGTGCTCAACAGAATGTTGGAGATTTAAGACTCCAGGAAGCGGCTGAGATATGGAGCAGAACCAACTGCAAGCTGCAGCCTCTGCTGTCCACACCGGCCTCTCACACAGCGGTAGTTCATTAAATGCCCTTTTATTAAACAGTCATGGTTTTGAGTGAATCTACTGCAAACTTCCTCTGGAACATCTGGAAAAGACCACATTTGTGTTTTACACTTTGTTCCAGGCCAAAAGTCAAGCTAGAAGTCATGTCAAAGCAGCCATTTTCAGTGAAGAGTCTACGTAAACTGTGTTCCTTATATTCTTATTGGTGTCCAGTTTTTATGTTATTGTCCCCTTTTTCATTTCCCCCTAGACTCGGGGCAGGTTTGTCCGTTGGGGACGTAACAGGAAGATTGCGGGTTCGATTCCCACCTTGTCCATGTGTTGAAGTGTCCTTGGGCAAGACACCAAACGGTGATTGGCTCTGATGGAAGGTTAGTGCCAGTGCCACCAGTGTGTCAATGGGACTGTGACTGTAAAGCGCCTTGGTTCCATCGTGGAAGGTAGAAAAGCGCTTTTCAAGTATAAGTCATTTACCATTCTGAGTTCAAATTTCATGCAAGAGTCTCAACGACCGTTTTTGGCTCCACTTAAAAAATATCCAGCAGTTTAGTTGAACAAGGACGAGGTTTGACCAATCAGGGACTCTGACAGTGTCTTAGGCTGTATTCAGACTGGACACATTTGGTCCACTAAAATTGGACCAGAGTTCGTTTCCTCCATTAATCCAGAACAAAGTTTCAGCCTGAATACGTGCAAGTGGACTCCAGAACCAGGAACCGCTCTCAGACCCATCTTTCAAGGTGGTCTCAGTTCGTTTCCAATTGGAATAAACTTTGGTTCACTCTGAAATTCTTCAGTCTAAATACAAAGCAGTCCAGGAGCGGGATAACTGGACCAAGACAGCCGCCGTAGCCGGTCATTAGCGGACAAACGTGGAGCAATGATGCAACAGCAACTCACTGAAATGTGGTTGGATGAATGCAGGCTTACAACAACTTTTAATGTGATACACTTTGTTTCTTACACTATTTTGCCAAGACATCTGTCAGAAACACATTAGCATACCTCATAGCCGTAGCGTCCTCAGTAACCGCCTTACTAAAGTAGCAGTAAAAAGTGCTGAACTTGACATTCAAAATTCATCAGCGAAATAAAATGTTTGAATAATTGAACAAGATTTGCAGACTGCAGCATCTCCGTATTTCTCTCTTTTTGTTTTGTCCCACCCCCTGTAACTGTTAGCCAATGACTGAAGAGATCTTTAGTCACATGGTTTTGTTGACAAGCTTTGGTCCAGAGCAGTCTGAATACAGACCAAATGCAAGGTTTGGGACTCAATACGGAACAAATTAGGCGGACTCTTCCCAAGCAAATCATTTTCCCTGTCTGAATACATCCTTAGGGGGAGGTTGGGAAGCCGCAAAAGCCCAAAGAGGGGCCGTGCACGCCCCACAATGAAAACCAGAAGTCAAGTGGTTAAAGATGAAGAACTACGACAGGAGAAGGTAACTGATCTCATTACAATGGACTGCTTTAGTCTTTTTCAGAGTTAGTTGTCTCAAAGGTACAACCCAATACAAATAATTTAAAAAACAGTAAAAAGTGAGAATTACTAAACATTAACTCTAATTTTATGACAGTAAGATACAGAAAGTCTGACTTGTTTGAAGAAATGGTTTGATTTCACCTAATTATGGAAGAAAAACGGATAAAAACTCAATTTTAAGAGTTTATTTTATAAGAATTTCAACTTTTTTTATGAAAAAATAACTGACATTTAACTGTAAAAGAATATTTTTTTAAATACAGATTTTTTTCTGAACAAATTAAAAGAAACTCCTACTTGTGAAACCGTTTCAAACTTCTCAGACGTTTCTGCTCCTGTCCACAACTGAAGACTGGTTTGTATCTCTTCCTGTTTTAATGATCCCGTCAACTACAAAGATCCAATATTTAACCAACTATGTGAATAAAGCTTAATCTTCTATTGTATAAAATGTTAAATTTTATAATGGTTTGTCATCTGCATCACAAACTCTCCAAACGTGTGAACAGAACCAAATGACTGATCTAGAACTGGGTTTTAAACGGTCCCCAGACTCGCCGCCACCGCCGTCGCGTGGCATCCACTTAGCACCGCAGTCAATGTGAGGAGCGTTTTATTCAAGAAGAAAATCCTCCATCACGGATTATGGGATCAGTCAGGTACTCTAAATGTGCGTTTGTCAGGTGGACTGACAACTTTAGGCCACAGTGAGCGGCCAGTCAATCACTCAGAACAAAGCTCTGAAGCCTGCAGTCAAGCCTGGTAGACCAGGAGAAGGAGCGATTGTGTGAGTCCGTGTGTGTGGTCGTTGTGTTAGAGTGACGGCTGCAGCAGGAGAATCGCTATAAAGAACAGCTCAGTGATATTATACCAGGAGATAATAGAGATAAGCTTTAAAAAACTGATTTTATAGCAACACAAAATTGTAAATTTCACCGTAAAACAAAAATTTGTTGACTAAGTTTGCTATAGTTCACAATAAATGCTATTTAGAAATGTAAATGAGTTAAAAATATGTTTTCAGGGCTACAGTCCACGAATCACAAAGAAAACACATTTTCCTGCACATAAATTTCGTTTTATAAGACCAGGGTTGCAAGGTTTACATAAAAATTGAAGTAACAAACAAAATAAAAACAAAATGTCAATAACATTGATTTTTTTTTGTATTTTTATATCTTAATCATGGGGTTAAAATATCCATTCTAGACAAATTAAGGTCATTTTTTTTCTACAAACCTGTTAAAGGACCTAAAGCTGATTTTATTTTAGCTTTTAATTTCAGTTTTTAAAAGTTTTTCAGGTTCAGGTTTAAGACAGGTCCACCAGAAACAAAATGGTGCAATGTTTTCACTCTATATAGCCCTCTACATTGACTGAATATTCACATTTTTTGGTTAAAAGTTGTTTTTTTTAAACCGTTTAATAAGTTTTTGCTCTCAACGTTAGTTTAAGAAAGAAAAAATGAAAACATGAGTGTTCAGAAAAAACCTTGTCTCAAATTGTATCAAACATTTAAACATGATGTAAGTATATAGTATTAATGATAAATAATTTTTACTTTTTCAATACATCAAGTTGTCATTTAAAAAATGAACAATATGAGTGATTCTCACCATAAAGTTCTCAAAACCAGCCAAACTTTTCCCTCCAAAAGCGTTTTTGAGATTTCATGGAAGCAGCCATTTTGAAATGAGCAGGAACAGCCTTTCTACTGCCCCTAGTGGAGAGATGATGAACTACAGGGCAGAGAACAGACTATGTTCTACAAATGTTTTTTTTTAAGTACAGTTTGGATGATGTAAATGAGATAGGGGTCTCAGAAATGCCTGTATTTCATATCATTCTAATATTGGTTCATCTTTCACGCTCTCGTGATTTTTTTAAATACAATTTTGCGTGTTATTTTATTTTATTTTATTTGGTACATTGTGTTCTGCATTCTGATTGGCTGTTATTTTCCTCTGTGACATATCTCCTTTACGGAATTCTTTCTACATTTACATAAATCTTTGTTTTCATTCTATAAAACTGGACTTCTTTTTACTAAATGTTTTGAGCTTAGGGTTTTTAAAATTGAGAGAAAAGTGTGAAAATGTTGGTGTTTGTCTCAAAAAAGTGAGTAAAGTTTGTAGTAAGGATTATTACAGCCTTAAAACATCTATAGTTACTATATTTCAACAGGTTTGTTGCGTATTTCACCTATCTCAGGTTTATATTTAGTACTGATCAACGAGGGAACACTTTTTTTCAGGTAGCTGTCAGCTACGCTAACAGGAAGTCGAGCGCTGCAGGACACGCCGAGTGGTTTCCAGGGCAGGTCGCGCTCCTGAATAACAGTTGATGAGGTGTGTTTAGCTGATATTTTGCGGTGTGCAGGTGATTTCTAGTGATAGTGTTAAGGTTGGCTAGCTTTCCATTAGCCTGGACAGCATTCAGTCACCTTCACTTTCACCCTTCCTCAGGCCATACATTAGAATTCCCTCCATCCTCTCCATGTGTGTGTGTGTCGTTTGTCTTATAGTTGTTGGCCTCTCTGTGAGTTTGTGTGTAAATGTGTGAAAAAGTGAGAGCAAGTATTAATCTCCTCCATATTGCCTCCGTGAAATTGACATTTGACGGTAATTGTGTGGCGACAGCGATTCGCTCCTTCTCTTGCTCTGATTGGCCGAGGATATTACAGGCAGACGCAGACGCTCACAGTGTGACCGGTCACACTTCCTGTTGGGTAAAGGTAGCGGTCCCCAGCAAAACCAACCAAAAGCTTTAGCATTAATGGAACGATATAGAATAAGGAAACAATTATTGGTTTCTAGAAACTACTTAAAGATCCACTCAGATGAAAACAGTTTTTGTGTCATATTTCTCATGAGTATTTCTTCATTCAAGTCGTTGTAAATCAAATAAATGTTGAAGCTCTCAGCAATGTCCCACCCACAATTCAGAGGTGAATTTCTGATGAACTCCTTCCGCTCTGCAGAAACTATGTCCTATAAATAACACACTTTATTTTTATTATTTTGAGCTAAAATCAGCATAATCAGAATTAAAAGACCTCTGGGAATGCTTTAATGATCGGAGTTTAAATTGAATCGGCAAACATAATCAAAACTATTAAACTACATGCATATAGATGTAGTTGACATCGTGTTCATATCTTTTCAGAGGTTTTGTTGGGAATTTTCGACCCTTTTTCCAGAATTTTTAACTGGTTCAAGAGACATGCTTCCAGGTGATCTGTTGGGTATCCGTACTAAACTCTCCTCCGTGTCTTCTTTGTCCTCAGGTGTTGGAACAGGAAGTGATCGATCATCTCCAAACTCTTCCTGAAAACGAGGGAGTGTGGACTCATCCAAAATGATCACACGCCACTACGCAAGGTTTTAAGCTTTTTGGCATGTTCAAAACACAGAAGTACCAACAGTTGGAAACCAGATCACAAAGGAATAATTATCAATAATTGTAGTTTGTGTCCAGTCAGACTAAAATGACTTCAAGACTGACATTGATGGGAACAAACAAATTACCTGGAGCAAGATTTGGAACCACTTGGACTTTTTGGTCTGAACCTCTACCTATTGTAGGAAACGCTACTGAACAGTAAAAACACTAAAGAAGAAGAATTCTCCTTCCTGCTGCTACCTGTGCGCTCAGTGTGAACACCACCTGCTGAATGCATGATCATGAAACCGCGTGGATGCAGCATCAAGTTGCATGTATCACATAATCAGTCAGCAAGATTTGTGGTTGTTGAAAAAATTGAAAATCCATATGATACGCCTGTTACTCACCTACTTCCCCCAAATAATGTGGATTATTTTCACATTTTCTACTAGTTTTGCACATACAATGAGATAGAAACATGCTGGAAAACTGTCCAACCAAAGATTTAATAAACAGCTGAGATCTGGATCAGATTTGTTGGCACTCGTTGACCTTTTGATGGAGGATTTGCTTCAGTAAAGTGACCTCAATTGGTTTATAAAAGACCAGCAAATCACCAAATGTGACAATTAGCCAGCCGTTGGCTCTCCTTGTCTGTGCACGCTTCCTTCCACCTCTAAGCACCTTGGACAGGACCTACAGCCATTCCCCTCTGATTAAACCTCATAATTAGTTGTGTGTGTGTGCGTTTGATTTTTATCATAGTTTTGAGGACATCCTATTCTTCTCCAATCATGGGACAGCTCCCTGTGGGCATTCACTAATTAAAATCAATAGTCTTCTTCAGACTGACACAGACAGTCCAGCTACAGAGAAACGATGTGATCAACAGAAGACGGTAAACCTCATTTAACACATTCGACAAAGACGGACATTTTTAGAGAAAATAAAGCGCTTTTTATTTAAAACGCATCTCATTTCAAAAGCTGAGACGTCTCTGATGGCGTGATCAGGTGAGGAAGAGGATGTAGGAGGTAGAAGGTCACAGAGACCTTGTTGACCTGAAGATGTGCCCAAAGATAAACGCTTTTGTGTGTGCTCAATAGGCAACACTTTTGGCCACAAAGCACACAACGATCTTTAGAGCCGAAGAAGAAAGCCTTTAAGTGTAAAAGAGCAGTTGGTGTGTGTCTGTGTGTGTGTAACTGATGTGTTAATAGTGGAATGGGTGTAGATGATAGCAGTGGAGCAGTGTTTAGTCCCATCCCACATATTAACAGCTGCTTTCCATCCATCTATCACACACAGTCAGCGTGCCCGAAACACACCAGCAAATAGACACATTCATCAAAAACCTCTGAAGACGACAACACACAAACACACACACATCGCCGCGGCTACAGTAAGTGCCTCTGCAGACACACTCTAATAGTGTTGTGGTTGACAGAGTTCTGTGTGATGAATTGTATGTCTCTTCCAGACTTCTCAAAGTTAATTTTCTAAAGACTGCTGCCCATTGGAGAGGAGAGGAGATCATAGGAGGCTTGGAGTGTGGTCACTGTGTGTGTTTGTGTGGGACCGAGATGAGATGTCAGCATCTTTCAGCTGGGATTCTGTCTGGATGCTGTTTAGATGAAGGCTTTACCCTCTTCTTCTGTCACCACACGAATTAAAGGGAAAGTTTAATGATGGCGGAGGAATCGGGTCTGTGAAGGTAGAGCCACTAACCCCCTCTCTAATGGAACAAGAGCCCAGGTTATTCCAAAAACATTTAATTCATCGTTCCCTTACTGTAATGAAGTTTGGAGAATAATTAGACTTTTCACTGCTTCCATTAAACATATTTATATAAGTAACATGACCAGGAAGCTTCAGAGTGTTTTTATAAGTTTACAACTTTTTTCTCATTAAATTTCAACTTTCTCAAAATTTTAGAACTCTATTCTTCTAAGATGGACGTTTTGCTTTTTTTTAATAACTAATCTTGTAAAATTTTGATTTTTAGAAATAATTGTAAAACTTTCCTCTTGCAAAATTCCATCTTTTTTCATAATTTTACAAATTCTAGTAGAATTACAACAATTTTCTCACAATTTTATAACTTTATTACCATAAACTTACAAGGTTTTTCTCACTGCGACTCGTTTCATGTAAAGATTTTGACTTTTTTCTCAATAATTTGAAACTTTAGTCTCGTTTAATTGAGAATTCTTTCTTATGACTTAAGACTTTTTTCTTGTAAAATTACTACTTTATTTCTCACTATTTTGTTACTCTCTTCTATTATAATTGTGACTATTTTCTCATAACTCTATGACCTATTTGTCATAAAATTATGGCTTTCCTTTATCATTTTTTATAAGTTTACAACTTTTTTCTCATAAAATTTCAACTTTCTCAAAATTTTAGAACTCTATTCTTCTAAGATGGATGTTTTGCTTTTTTTAATAACTAATCTTGTAAAATTTTGATTTTTAGAAATAATTGTACAACTTTCTTCTTGCAAAATTCCAACTTTTTTCATAATTTTACAAATTCTGGTAGAATTACAACAATTTTCTCACAATTTTATAACTTTATTTCCATAAACTTACAAGGTTTTTTTCACTGCGACTCTTTTCATGTAAAGATTTTGACTTTTTTCAAAATAATTTGAAACTTTAGTCTCGTTTAATTGAGAATTCTTTCTCATGATTTAAGACTTTTTTCTTGTAAAATTCCTACATTATTTCTCACTATTTTACTATTGCTCTTGATTAAAATTGTGACTATTTTCTCATAACTCTATGACCTAGTTGTCATAAAATGATGGCTTTCTTTCATCATTTTTTTTCTAAGTTTACATAATCATTTTTTTATGTTTACAACTTTTTTCTCATAAAATTTCAACTTTCTCAAAAGTTTACAACTCTATTCTTCTAAGATGGACGTGTTGCTTTTTTTTAAATAACTAATCTTGTAAAATTTTGATTTTTAGAAATACTTGTGCAAAAAAAATCCGACTTTTTTCATAATTTTTACAAATTCTGGTAGAATTACAACAATTTTCTCACAATTTTATAATTTTATTACCATAAACTTACTAGGTTTTTCTCACTGTGACTCTTTTCATGTAAAACTTTGACTTTTTTCTCAATAATTTGAAACTTTAGTCTCGTTTAATTGAGAATTCTTTCTCATGACTTAAGACTTTTTTCTTGTAAAATTACTACTTTATTTCTCACTATTTTATTACTGTCTTCTATTAAAATTGTGACTATTTTCTCATAATTCTATGACCTATTTGTCATAAAATTATGGATTTCTTTCATCATTTTTTTTATAAGTTTACAACTTTTTTCTCATAAAATTTCATCTTTCTCAAAATTTTACAACTGTATTCTTCTAAGTTTGACTTTTTGCTTTTTTATAACTCTAGTCTAGTCTAATTTAGATTTTTAGAAATAATTGTACAACTTTCTTCTTGCAAAATTCCACCTTTTTTCATAATTTTACAAATTCTGGTAGAATTACAACAATTTTCTCACAATTTTATAACTTTATTCCCATAAACTTACAAGGTTTTTCTCACTGTGACTCTTTTCATGTAAAATTGTGACTTTTTTTCTCTATTATTTACAACTTTCTCCTTATAAAATTACAATTTGTAGCCATAGTTATAGGACTTTATTCTGGTAAATGTAATAATAATAAATATATTTTTGGTGGCCCCAATGATCTGTTGTACAGTGTGGAGGTTGCATGTTCTCCTAGAGCATGTCTGGGTTTTCTTTAATATTAAAAACTATAGATTTAATGTTGATTCCTGTGTCTTTAAAAGGAGTTTTTTTATGAAAAACTGCTAACGTGACTGGGGTAAAATTGTGATCCTACATGTATAGATGCATAGTAGTTCTAGTAAACCCCTCAGCGGAGCGACACAGAAAAATATTTTAAAGCACAAATGCAAGAAAATGAGTTTTACCTTCAGCTGAGTCCATATATACTGTGGTTAATGCACACATTCCATGACAATTAGTCGGTCCTGTTTGTGTGTGACAAAGTGCTGCCATTATCCCCCGCTGACAAAACCTCTGAGGGCAATTTCTAGAAATTATTTCAACAATAGCGCACGCCAAATGTCAGCATTCTCTAATTATGTTTATGCTAATTGTTAATTAGTGTCTTAATGGGATGATCTTAATTAACAATAGCCTGCAGCTGCTGCTGCAACAGGCCTGCTATAAAAGGGATGTAATTGCTGCGCAGAGCTGATGAACATGGATTTATTGGGCATTTTAACCGCTGTGCTTGTCGTTTAATTCTATGATGGATAGAATCACTGAGAGGAGCAGATACAGGAGGAGAGGAGGAGGAGCCATCCGTTTGGACAGGTGTGCAGACGGATGAAAGCTGGAGAATAATGTTATAACTTCAGAGAGGAGCTGATTCATAAGGGGAGAGCTACGGTGGCCCTGAAGTCCAAATCACATGTGGGTAGAGAGCTGATGAGGCAAACAGAACTTCTGCATTCTGTCAGAATAAATCGTCGTGACACAAAACTTCCTGTTGAAAAGGTGAACAAACATTAAACCACCATTGTGATCTTGAACATGTTTTACCGTCGAGTGAATTATGACACAATTTGCTCCTCAGGGCCACCGTAGAAAAGAGACTTCTTGCAGATCTCAGAGTTCCTGATCACCAAAGCGATTTAAGGAATAGACGCTTTTACATTCATTCTAAAAAGATTTCACACTTTAATTTTTTGGGAAAAAAGGGTTTCTGTTTTCTTTCTTGTGTTTTTTACATCACTGGAGTTTTGAACAAACATCATTTTTGCTATTTTTGTTATCAGAGGTGCCTCGATTCTGCCCGAAACTGATTTGTTAATGATAAATAAAAAGTAAATAGCATAAGTAAATGTAAACAAAAGTACTTTCAACTTGAGAACATTTATCATCTTTTATCACCGCAGCTTTAGCTCTCATGTTTACATTCTTTCATCAACTGTAACACAATTAATTCCAACAGATTTTAAAGCGGGGAAAAGTAAGTTTGTGCTAACATGCAAAACTTTATGTTATAGTAAACACTAATAAAGTTTTACAATGTAAAGTGTTTTATTTTGGTGCAAAAGCAAATAAAAAGCTGCTTCTCTTCCTGTCAGAATCAGCTGATTCATGTTGATGGTGAACACGGTTAAAGAGTTACGTTAAAGAAAGCATGTTATTTCAGTTTGTAAATGTTGAAGACATTTAATTATTTATTTATTTACTTGTTTTTTTTCCTTTTTTCTCTTTCTCTCTTTTTTCTTTTCTCCTTTTTACATTTTTTTCTTTTTCTTCCCAGTTTTTCTCTTTTTTGTTTCTTTTTTCTCCCTTTTCTACAGTGTTTTACATGTTTTACTCTTTTTCCTTTTTCTTCGTATTTCCTTCCTTTTTTTACTCTTTTTCTCTTTTGTCCTTTTTTCCTTTTTATCACTTTTTCCCCTTTTTTTATTTTTTCCATAGAAAAATGAAAAAGGTCCCCTCTTTTTACCCAACCTTCCTCTTCAGCTTTTCCATCCAGTCCAAAAAATAAAAATACATAAAAAAGGGAACAAAAAGGAAAAAAAATGAGAAATTAAAAAAAATTGGATACATTTTAGACTTTTCTCATGCCTCATGTAGCAATTTGGTGGCCCCAAGTGAAAAATAAAATGGAGCGGTTGTATTACCCATTTTTTTAAATCTATTCAGTTAGATGTCAAATAACTTTTTCTATGATCCATTAAGAGAATCAACGTCAAGAATTAAAGTTTTTTTTAAACTGAGATCATTTCAAAACTTGGAGACTGTGTGAGGATAAAAAAGAAATGATTTGGATCAAACGTATAAAATGCATTTATGAAAACTGTTACCACACACATATATGTTGTTTTTGGTCGGATATTCTCTCATGACGGCAGGTGAGGCACTGCTTCACCTGCCGTCACGTCCCCGGTTAAAGCATAGTTTAATAACGAACTAAAATCTGATGAACCGAACCTAAACACATCCTAATTATGTCCACCTGAGCAACTTTTACCCCCAACATTGGAATAAAAACTGAATTCTCTGCTCACTAACTTGTTGTTGACGGGAATATTCCATTACTGCAGAGAGACGAGGGAATCGTCACATGATCAGGCTTGTGTCATTTCAGTGATTTTAGTTTTTTTTGACAGAATTAGACACTTTTGTTAAGTGTTCTTGGGTTTTTATTAAATGTATTTTACGCAACAAAAAACAAAATAGTCCATTTTGAAAAGTTATTGGGGGTCAAGATTATTTTTTGGCAAAATGTACGTAAAATCCCAAAGCGTGTGGTGTTAGACGATCTGTGCTTTGACTTAATATCAGTTAAATCGATAAATTTACAGCTAAAGTGAGCCATCGTTGGACAAAAAGCATCTGAACGATTCAGATTTGACTTTATTTGACAGTTTTTACAGAAGTTCATCAACGCCGTGAAGCCGTAAAGGTTGACGGCGCACCAGGAAGGGGCGGGTAAACAAATGGCTAAAGGACCGAAGGGCCATCCTTTTTCTTTATTTTAATTAACCGCAGCCATGAAGAAGCCGTGTCCGCGCTCAGCTCCATAAACTGACGCCTTCATTCATCTTTTGGCTGGGATGCGTGCGCCATCAGTATGTTGATTGCCTGGTGGCGTGTTTTTTACGGTGGGTGTGTCTTGGTGGCGCAGAGGTCATAAACTGCAGAGTGGATACATTGTGTTGTGGAGATAAAAGATTCCAGTGGACAGATCAATAGGCCATATCAGCCTGCTGTTAAATTACTGATAACACTATTTGCTTTATTTGCTTTTTCCTGCTGCTGCACAAACGCCACAAATTCTCCGCCTGCATCTTCCAGGGTAGACGCCACATCTGGGTGGGTTTTGTGCGTCTTTACTTCAGAGAATCCATACGAAACGAACAAAACGATTCTCAGAAGTTCAGTTTTTAGTAAAAGAGAAAAATATTGTTTTTTTTATTGAAGGGGATGTGTGTCAAAGGCTGAACGTAAATAAATAACTGCAAATTTGAGATACATTTATGTATTTTTGTGAATTTAAAGAAAAAACAGTCATATAAATTCAGGTAAATGTCAAAAGATGTTGGAATTGTGGCTCAAAAATGAGTAAAAAATGAATTCTGTGTGATGTAAATATGGATTTGATCAGGTTTTTGTGTTTTTTTCTTTCACATGTTTCGGTTCTTAATGTTAAATCTTTATTGAATCATATGATGGAACGTCAAAGGTCATCACTCACTTGATGTAGGGATGGTGTTTCTGATGCTGCATTCACGCCGGACGAGATCCAGTCCAAGTTTTAATCTGAAGTCAATTTACAGACGCAATTTGAGCAGCAGAGTCAACCAATCAGAGACTCAGCTTTAGGGATATGGTGTTTTCAGTGTCTCGGCTGAAAAATAATCCAATATGGCCGCTCAATGCGAGGATTTCTGTTCTGAAAATCCATCCATTTTCTTAGGCTGCGGGGTTGGTGGAGACTGTCCCGGTTACTGTCGGGCGAAGGCAGGACAGATCCTGTCACGGAGCCCATGGAGCTGGAACTAGAGTCCGCTATGCTAGCAAGCCACCCACCTGGTGGACAGCATAGCAAACAAGCTCCGCCCAGAGACCGGGAAAGCTAGCGAACACTGCTCGATCCTGGGCAGCGGCACTCACTATGCTGGTCCACCGGCGGTTGGGTACCAGGAAGACGGAGAGGCCATCGAAGCCGGTGCGATCGCTCTAGCTCCACGGGCTAATTATGTTTTCTTATTTTCAACGAGACAATAAAAAAAAGATCCTCCAGTTTTATTTTTGTTTTTCCCTTTTCAGGTTGATCTGGGACAGAAATCCTCTAAAACTGCCATCATCCAGCTGCAGCTCCAGCAGTAACTAGTGAATTCACCGCACTGCGAGCATCTCTGAATGATCTGGTGAACCCAGACACAGAAACGTGCTCGCCGCCGCTGCCTCAAAAACACATAAACCCAACCAACACGCTCAACATCATCCATGTGTTCCAGGATATGACAACAAATGAACTCCAGAAAAACAGACGCAAATTTGGCTCTTGAATCGCTCCCGTGTGAATGCATGCTGAGAGCTCAACATGGGCAAATTCAGTCCATTATAGAATAGAAATACAGAGGGATTTTCAGAATAAAAGCACATGAACAATTTCATCAAACGAGCAGGTAGAAAAAGCAGTCAGCTGGACTGAATCGAGAAAGTCTCTTGGAAAAAAAAGCTTTTCACAATAAAAGTCAACAAATTCAGTTGACTGTTTTTTTAACTGCTATTTTGATCAAATCAACGTAGAAGAGTTTCTAAAAAGTTCTACTTATCATTTGAAGTCTTGTTAAAGCCTTTCCAGTGGTCTTTTAAGTATGATAATGCAATAAAAAACGTTTTTTTAAACGTGTTGTTTTCTACAGTTTCTACAGCAGGAATTCTTTAGAGATTCACCTCTGAGGTGTGAGGTTGTTTGCAAAGAGTAAACCTGCCTCTCAATGTGCTTACATACTGATTTGACTCGTGTTTAGGCGCCACTTTCAAGGAAAAGTTTATGCAATCGCACATGAAATGGAGTTTTTGGCTTCCGCGTCTGGAACCCTCCTGATTTTAAGTCGGGTCGCAGGTTCTACATACAAATAGGACACTCATTGTTCAATTGGTTGACTCAAACACCAAAAACACCATTTATAGAATACGGGACTGACAAATATGAATGCAGATAGAAGCCATAAATTCATTTTTACATTTACAATAAGGCAGAATCTTTATTCTAATAAATGTGGGTTCATTTTTAAACTGTTTACATGGTTTTATATAGTGAGTAAATCTGTTATAATAAACATACAAATGTGGATTTTTATATTTCATAATTCTGACAAGTTCATTCTTATGTATTAAAACGATATTGGAGGTCATTGTAGTTATTTTCGAGTCCTGTTTTTGTTTCCTTCATTGATAATAATAATTAACAGTCTGAGGTTTTTTCCTAAAGCACCAAAACACATCAATGAGACTGTCTGAGATCAGAGAAGAATGAACATTTGTTGTCCTGAATGTGCGGTAATGCAGGATAGCAGTTTCATTAGCCGATGTATCTGGTGGAGAGAAGGTTTCCTTCTCCGTGTCCTTATAAATGTTGTGGAGTGGCCAGCTATGACCTGACGGCTGCTTGTGTGCGCAGGAGCATGTGCACGTGTCCTCGCTGCAGTAAAGTGTATTTTATTGGAGTTAACACTAAGGTCAAATAAAGCAGATTTATTTCTACGGATTACTAGCTCTCTGCTGGCCAGTCCATAAAACAGAAACCAATCACTGACACACACTCACACTCGTGCAGCGGCACTGCAGAGCTGCTCAGCGGAGATATCATTGCTACAGTGTGAAAGAGCCACTCAGAGAATAAGGCGTTATGTTTGGCCGTTTTAGCCCCGAAGGCCCTCAGAGGTCTTAAAGTGATTTCAGCCCTGAAAGGCTGGACAGCTTCTCATCTGGGTCAGCTCTACAGAAATCCATTTACTAGCTACTTCAGGTGCTCTGATTGTGACACACAACTATTGTGAGAGATGATCATTTTCAGTGTGTGGATGAAAAGTCTGAAGCACATTTCAATATTAAAGCATTTTTTTCATGCATTTCTCTGTTACAAATAAACGTGGCAAAGCAGTCGAGTCCAAATCTCTTAATATTTTAGGGGATGTTATAGAAATAAAAGGCTTGTATTTTATTTCTTTTAGGTTTTTTTTACACATTCAGTGGTCCTTTTATATCATTTTCTCCCTTTTTGAACATCAGCATGTTCCAAACTTTCCTTAAAAATTTATGACGGTTCATATTTTCTGCCTTGTAGTTCCGCATCCGTCCACTAGGGGCAGTAGAAAGGCGTTTCCTGCTCATTTCAAGATGGCTGCTTCCATGAACACTTTTGGCGGGAAAGGTTTTGCTAATTTTCAAGGTTTTATGGTGACAATAACCCTATGACAGAGTAATAAGGCCACCAGAAAAGAATAAACAAATTACTTAATGAAAATATAGACATACATTTTTGAGAAAAAAATATAAATTTGTCAAGTTTATTCTCATGTATTTATTTTTCATTTATGGTTTCCCCTATATTTCATATTGTATAGGACATCCATTGAAATTGACCATTCAAAATGACTACTTATTGTATTCAAAGAGTGCAACATTTTTATAAATGTATTAATATTATATTTACGCCATTTTAAAAACATGAGGATCCAATTTGAGTCATTGGGTAAATGAAGATCTTCTTTTTTTTTTTTTTACCTGAACACCCAGTACATTGTTATAGGCAACAACCCAATGGATTATAATTGATACGATCTATTTCTCAATAAAAACATATATTGCAAAACAATTTTTGTGGATTACATGAAAGGGTTTAAAAATAATTTAAATTACAAAAATAAAAATAAAATAAAAATTTCTGCCACTTTGTTGACTTAGTAGGCATTACAGGGTTAAAATATTATTTTTTAAAGTTGCAATGTCTGCTAATTTCTTGGGTATTTTTTAAATGTCTAATGATTTAAGCCAAAATGAATGCATAAACGTTTCAAGTCAAATTTTCCAATTTTTTTTTTCTTTTTTACATTTTTAGGGCATGAAAAGTTTTTGTGTGATAATAAAAGTACTATTAAGAAAAAAATCCATGTTTGTTGTTTACATTCACATGATCCTTAAAGGTTAATTACATTTTTTTCAGATGTCTTTGTTCAAAAAGCATATTTTGCGGAATTAACAGAAGATTTTGACAAAAATTAAACAAATTTTGACCTTAGAGAGGAGCAATAAAGGGGAAAAAGCTCCAAACAAATTGAAACGAAACATTAAATGTGACTTTTATTTTTCTCCATCAAATAAGCTTCTACTTTGGCCAAGATGATCATGTTTTCCCTACTTCTCAAAGCCTTACAGTTATTTCATAAAAATGTTGGGTTTCTAGAAATGAAAACATCTCTGTAAACAATTATGTGTCGCTAAAAGTCTGACGAATAATTAATCGATTCAGTTGATCAGCAGACAATAAAGAGTATTTCTGAACTTAAGACCACACCGATGGCTGACATAATTTCTTGCTTTGTCAGGAGCACAATAGCTCATAAATATTGATCCGTGGGTCCAGAGTGTGTCCGTGCACGTGGAGAACCACACTGCCGGGTCAGCAGTTTTAGCCTCATCGTTTGTTTGATCAACCAGAACTTCAACCCTCATATTCCAACTGGGGCGGGAATATGAGAAATAATAACCCACTGGCACTTAAGGGGAACCGACTGTAGCTCATAAATGTCAAACTGAGACTATATGTGTGAGCAAAAGTGGAAAAAACATGTTTGTGTTTGTTTTGTGTCTAATAAATACTCGATATAGACATTTCAGGGAGATGGATAATGTTTTACAGCAGATATGTGATAAAAAAGAATCAAGAATATATTAAAAATAATCTTCTAACAGATAAAATAAGGAATAATAAGTAAATGAATCTGATGTTGGTTTTGTCTCTTTCAAAATAAAAGTTTCTGTCTTTTTAAGAACAAATCCTGGTGGATATGTAGAAGATTTCTGGTTCTAGTTCCTTGTTTTAAAGCAATTCCATAAAGCTGGAGATGTTTAAAAGTGTTTCTGAACCTAAACTGTTTATTTTGACTTCATTTTCTGACTTCAACACTCATAAGTGCTCATGGCGACGGTCTCCGAGTGAGTTAGACGTACTAAAATCCAAGGCAAGGATTTTCAGTGACAAAAAGTGACTGTTCTGATGTATGTGGAGGGATGATGCTTGGAGATCAGGTCTACATTTTTAAAGGCCAGAGGGTCCATTCTTCTCTAATATACCTGTCAGGGTTGAATATAAAGGAACTTAGTGATCATTGGGGATACCTGACCTCATCCAGCTTCAACCTATTGGTCCTTCATTCACTAATCAAACTCAACATTTCACAGATTAAATGATTCTTACTTTTTTAAAAATATGTATAATTGGACGTATAAACTTTTAATTACATGGATAAAATCACCATCATTCACATTTTTTTTAGAACAGGAGATTGGAATCAACAAAACTGGATAAAAACAGATTTAGACACAAAGAAATGGTGTTTGTTAGTTTAAAGGGGCCGTGCCATGATTTTATTAAGTCTTTCAGAGTGAACTATATCCATGTATAAGATCATATATTACCTTTAGAACACTAAAAAACAAATTATTCATTAAATATGAGTAATTTTTGTTAACTATTTTTAAGTAAAACAGCTCAATCTCTGAGGCTCCGCCTTTCGCTCCCTGAGAGTTCCACCCACTTCATGACATCATCCTAGAGGTGGCGTGTCACCCATGAAAAAATGACGGGAAATTTGCGGAGACCGTGTTTGTGTTAGCCTGGGGGCGGAGCAGATTCTTCCTGAAAGGGGCGGTCTCACCTTGTGATGTCAGCATGTGAGAACCTGCTCGTTTTCATGGGTGTGGGAGGGGCAGCTGTTGATGGTGCAGTTTTTAGAGGATTACTAAGAAATGCATGAACAGATCAAAATACTGCTTTAGGGTTCTTTATAGTGAGGAATGAACAGTAGAATACACTTAAAAGCTCAAAAATTGCCCCTTTAATCATTTTTTTCATCAACCTTCTTTTTAAGTTGAGCAATAACAGACAACTTAAAAACATGAACATCACTGTTGTTTTGGATCATTGAACAACAATGTTCTCCACAGTTTTTCCATCCTCAAAGTTCTGCATCACTTTAAGTTCTAAAGTATTTCATATCGGTGTAAAGACGGTATAAAAAAGTTGTTTTTTAGAATTCGCTGGAAGTACATTAATTGCATAATCGGTTTAAGTGTTACTGTAACCAAAAGAAAGTAAACACTGGAGTTACATCTCTGGCATTAATGAAAAAAAAAAAAAAAAACCTTCACTAGTTTTATTTTCAACATGGGACAGTGACAGTAATGCTGCACGTTCAGCTTATTTTTTAGTTTGTAAATGTAAAATCTAGCATTATCCTGCATTTCAGAGCAATAGATCAATCATTCCCAAATTGTACTTTTACTGCACATATCTTTATTTCAATCTTGGCTGTCACAAATATTTATACTTGAATTTTTGGGAACAGATCCAAGTACTTGGATACTCTTCACTGCCGTCATAGAGAGGGACCTGGCTGCAGACAAGATGGCTCCTGACATCATCGGCCAGAAGAATATATTATACAACTTACTCGGACACAAAAGTGTAAAATAATTTAACTTAGAATGGGAAAAACTGTGACTATTAGAGCTATTAAACTTATTAAAGTGTTTTGGTTTTTTGCAATACAGATTGACTTCTGGTTGGAACCGCTTCTGCTTGATGTTTGCAACCAGGTCTTCTTCTTTTTGTCAGGCTCAAACGCAGCACATCCTCATCATCACAGAGTCCGGTTCTGCTGGAGGCTTCAGATTACTCTTCTATTTAGAGTAACTTTTCCTCTCCGCTGTCGCCCACTGCTTGGATTACTCCATTCAATTATCAATATAAGCAAATTACGTAAAAGAGATTCCTGCAGGGGGGCTGGTTCGTCTTGGGGGGTGCAGTAATCAGCAAAATGACTTTCTTATGAAGTCTAATGCTAGATAATACTAGCTTTGTATCTTTTATTTTTATTGCAGGCAACATTCTTTTAGGGTTAAAAGTTAAATTGTGATGTGAAGAAAGTTAAAACCTAAAAAGAAAAATAAATTAGTAATTGGATGATTAAATTCTGCCAAGAAAGAGTTCAGGTTTCTTCTCTTTTACTTTTTTTTTTTTTCTAGAACGGAACCTTCAAAATAATAAAAAAATAAAAAAGCGGAAAAACAGTTTTTTTATCATCAAGAGGAAAATGTTAACAAACAAACGTCTTGGAATAAAAGTTTAAAAAGTAAAAGCTGTGGTCTTGTTTAAACTATTTCTGAACAACAACTGAAGCAGAAGACTCCTGGAATAATACTCTCTTGTGAGGGAGTAAAAAAACGAGCCAAATATGAATGAATCACCAGAGGAAAAATCAGGTGGGAAAGAGGGACGGAGAGACGGAGAGTTTAATGATTCCAGATGAGATGAGTGGTCCGGCTGACAACTGAAATGAACAGGAATCAATAGTGAGAGCGTCTGTCTGCAGCAGATAAGACGCACACACACAATGTTGACTATTAAAGACGACAGCTTGAGATATTACACTATTAGTTATGCTATTTTTAATCAGCTATCATATTTAATTAATTCTTCAGGTCAGATGCTATCTGAGTGTCTAACTGAGGGTTTGAGCGCGTGCGTGACGGCGGCGCCGGGAAGGGGGGTTGGGGTGGTCATCACTCCTGTAATGGGGAAACGGAGGAGTGTTAATCTAAAGAACCGTGAAACGACCCAAAAAATAGAAAAACGGGAGGAATGGAGGAGGCAGACAGACGGATGGGAGCAGCAATCTGAATGGAAGTCTGAGTTTAATGTGGATCAAAGAACTAATGCAGGTTTTTACTGTGATAGTCACACTGGACACGTCTGTAGGGTATTTATTTAACCTTTGTGTGATCTTAACGTTGTGTTTACTCCTGGGTCAAAAATACCCACCCTACCAAAACACCAAAATTACACAACTTCATTGAATTTAGATCTAAAATCCAATAAAACATCATGTTACTGATGAATTCCACTCTATTTAATTCCATTTTCATTATATTTTTGTCACACAATACATAAAAACAACCACTATTGAGGGCTATTACAAGTTTTTTTTGCAGGATAAATCAACTATTTCTTTTACACAGCAAGTTTTTATAGTATTAAATGGACATGAATTGATTACTTATGAAATATTTATGTTGAAAAGGAAAAAAAAAAACTCAACAACTTTATATTATTTAGGAAGTGAATTGTCTTATAACCAAGAAAATATAATCATCAAAATGTTGCCTTGACTTATTTTCAATGTTAGCTATTAAGCACATGTGTGTGCAAATGTCAGTAGAGGTTTTGCAAATGTTTTTCTTACACGTTCAACACACGTGCCTTGGAACGGTTCTATTTTGACTGGACTACAGTACCTGCAGCCTCAGGTTGATCTGCTGTGTCTGTACATCTGTGAACTAGAGGGAGTTTGTGTGGTCGTTCTGGTGTTCAAAGGATTTTCACATCTGATTTTTATAATTCACAGGGCAAAAAAGACCCATGAGCAAATCTTTGTACTCTAGCTGTGTATGAATGAATGAATGAATGAATGAATGCCTTTATTGTCATTGTAGATGCTACAATGAAATTTAGGTACAGCTCACACCGTTGTGGACAAAGAAATATACAACACACAAACAGGAAAAAGTAATAAAATACAAAATAAATAGAAGGAAGACACCTAACTATACAGATATGTGCAAATAAAAACAGGTATGTGCAAACGAGCTGAGTATCAAAAGTAAAGTGACGAGAGACAGAACGGAACGGATGTGCAACAGGTATACCCACGTCTAAACATAAACAACATAAACAAAAACAAACGATTGCTTTTACAATTCATGGGTCAAAATGAAACATGAAACAATTAATTACAGGCCGCTTGTAACACAAACGATCACTTTTTCTAATGTTTTTATCATTCAAAGGTAAAAAAAAAACTCATTACACGATCCTTGTATTCCAACTACCACTTTTTCTAATGATTTTATAGTTCACGGGTCAAAAATGACCTAAAAGAAAATCTTTGTACCCTGGTGGCGTACAGCCCACAGGTATCCATACATACATACACAAAAAGAAGAAAAAAAAAATCACTTTTTAAAAACTTTTCTATTTCATGGGTCAAAAATGACCCATGAGACAATCTGTGTACTCAAGTGTGGTACAGCCCGCATGTATACATAGATAAAAACATATGATCACTTTTTAAAAAATTCTATTATATTTCACGGGTCAAAAGTGTCCCAGTAGACATTTTTTATGTTAACATAAACAAACACTTTTTCAAATGCTTTTATCATTCAAGGGTCTAAATGACCCATGAATGACACAATCTGTATACACTAATTGTGTACAGCCTACATTAATACACAAACAAAAAAAAAAGAATAACTTTTTAATGCTTTCATAAGTCAAGGGTCAAAAAGGACCCATTTTCTTACAGCTCACATGTAAACATAAATTATCACTTTTTCGAATGTTTTATCATCCACGGGTCAAAAATGACCCATGAACCAATATTGTACCCTAGTGGTGCACAGCCTACATGTATAAATCAAAAAAGTGATCCCTTTTTCTTGTACCTTAATAGTGCGTGGGTCAAAAATGACCCACGAGACAGTCTTTGTACAGCCTCCATGCGCACATAAACATCAGAAAAATACAATTTGTTCTGATGCTTTTATAATTTCTGGGTCAAAAATGACCCATAGGACAATCTTTGTAGAGCTCACATGTAAACATATACACAAAAGATATTTTTTTTCAAATACTTTTATAATTTGTGGGTCAAAAATGAGCCAAATGACAGTCTTTGTATTGTATACTAGTGGTGTACAGCTCACATATATATACAAACATCATCAAACTATCATTTTTTTCCTAATGTTTTTGAAATTCTTGGGTCAAAATGACCCATAAGAAATCTTTGTACACCAGTGGTGTCCAGTCCGCGTATATACACAATCATCAGCAAACTATGTTTTTTTTCCTAATGTTTATAGATTTCACGGGTCAAAATGACCCACGAGAAATCTTTGTATACTAGTGGTGTACAGTTCACGTATATACACAAACATCAGCAAACCATCTTTTTTTTCCTAATGTTTTT
This sequence comes from Oryzias melastigma, assembly GCF_002922805.2. Classification (NCBI taxonomy): domain Eukaryota; kingdom Metazoa; phylum Chordata; class Actinopteri; order Beloniformes; family Adrianichthyidae; genus Oryzias; species Oryzias melastigma. The sequence continues at coordinate 26,086,039 of NC_050521.1, read as the reverse complement.
AGATTTCACGGGTCAAAATGACCCATGAGAAAAACCTTGTACAGCCAATGTGTAAACATAAAAGATCACTTTTTCAAATTCTTTTATAATTTATGGGTCAAAATGACCCAATATTTGTTCCTGAGTAGTCTTCTGCCCAAAAAACTTTCTAATGGAGTCACTTTGGGAAAAGTCATAAATTGTATTTTTGGAAGGGGGTAGGTTACTTTTTAAACGGCTGGGTCACTTTTACCCACAACCCCACACAAAGGTGGAAGTCTGAGTGTAATTTAAACTAACCTGTGAGCTGAAAAATGATGAGCTGTATACTGCTTTCACAGAGGAAGACTCATGTGAGGGAGTTAAACCTCCAACCGAGCATCTATAGTTACCAACGGTGTGAAATGGTACCCAAACGTGCACAGAAGTGAAGGAAAACTCCCCGTCTGCGATCCTGCAGTTGACATCAAAGCGGATCAGGCAGCTCAAGCTGCTAATTATAGTAATTATGATTCATTACTGGCTGAGATTAATTTAATAAAGAGGAGGCTGAGCAGAGCTCGTTAACCTTCATTAGAATAATTACAGACACACGACACACTCCAGCACACACACACGTGGACGCTGAGGGGGGAGGCAGGGGAATCCTCCCAGCATGATGGAGGTTTCATGAAGAGCAAGTCATCATCATCATCATCATCAGATTATTGTTTTTAGATTCTTTGAATTCTATCAAACTCGTTTCAGAGGGCAAATCTGAACTTATTGATACTTGACCCGTTTTGAGCTCCTAAATTGGGGCATAAAGCAGAATCTCCACTTCCTCTCTCCTGCATGGGGGCTGCTTTATGGTTCTCCTCCTCTTAAAATGCTAATATTTCCCAAGGTGAATAAGATATTTCATATATTGAGTTTTTTTTAAATAAAGCCATAAAGGCAGGAAGTTGAAACGGGCTGAGCTCTCTGATTGGCTAATCATGTCCCATTGTTTCAGCCATTATTTTGTCCAACTTTTAATTTCTTCCTCCTAAGGATCATTGAGCAAGGCAATTACATGGAGCTGACCTTGTGTATTAAGGCAGAGGAGGAGGACAAGGAAGATCACCCCTCCTCTTTTCTTTCTTTTTTTAATGTCTTCCACAACAAAATAAAATAAAATAGAAGAAGAAGAAGTGAGGAGGCACCATCAAGAATATTAAGTCCCTCGCATTAGAATAAACACGTCGCGTGTTAAATCAAAATCCAATTCTGTGCTCTATTATTTTCTGGCATAGTAATGACTGCCAAGGATTAAGAATCGATATTTCACCGCGGCGGGGACATCACCGCCTTTATTCAGGCCGTAATTGAGTTTTGAGGAGAGGCCCTGCCCTCCATCTGCATGCAGGATAAGAGCTGCCTTTATGTTTAAACACAAACTAATAATGGACTCGTCCACGCGGCGTGTGCAGGGGCGCGTGCAGACCCATATTTTCAACATTTTTATTACTTTTTTGGAGGAAAAAGTCAATGGAAAAAAGGGGCGCAGGGGCCGCCTCGCGCGCAGAGATAATAGCCAATTAGCGCGCGCGGGATTAATTTGTAGCCAATTAGAGACGCGGAGGTGAAGAAGAGCGCGCGAATATGCGCGCGGGCTCCGGGGGGAGGGACACCAGAAGAGGAGGGGAGAGAGAAGGGGGCTCTTAGACTACCTGAGAGCGCGCCTCCGCCAGGTCAGACACTCAGCGCGTGCGGAGCGGCGGTTTGGGATGCGCGCGTGACGGCACGGAGAAGACCCCCCTCCCGGAGAAGCTGTGCGCGCGGCGGGAGGAGGAGCAGGAGGAGACGCGGGCCCTCCGTGGAAAAGTTTCGGGGCTGCAGAGACCCTGATGGGGAGCGGGACGGGACCCCCCTGAGGAGTCCGGTCCTCCCCGTCTGCGCCTCCTCCGATCCGGATCCGCGCAGCAGCTTATGGGACAGTAACGTGATGAACAGGGACAGAGCGGGACCGGGACCGGATGGAGTCCAGGCGAACCGGGACCGAGCGCAGGCCAGCGGGGACGGGGGCCAGAGCCTGGGGGGTCCGGAGAACGGAGAGACGCTGGACGGAGCTCCCGCCGAGGACAAGCGGCTCTTCCCGGGCGCTCTGACCGGAGGCAGAGACGCTCAGGCCGCGGAGAACCACTGCGAACCGCCGCCCACCAACCCGGTGCTGGCCGCGCCACCACAGGTACAGAACCCGGACCGAACACTTATTGAGGAGGGGGAAAGAAGTAGATAAAAGGGGAAATGAAGTAGAATCAAAACATATTTTATCTGGAGTTATGTTCGATAAAATGAGATTTTTAAGGATAAAAAGTAAATTTATGATATAAAGCACTTAAAAAAATATTTTCCTGAAAAATTTCTAAAAGTAATTTTTTTCTTCAAACTTTATTAAAAAAAAAACTTCAAAACTAATAATAATTCTGTTAAAGAACAAAAACAGTCAGATTTTCTTATAAATATTATTCTAAAAGTAAAAGAAATGAATCAATTACACCAAAAGGGGAAAAATAAGATTATTTTTTCCCTCCAGATTCTCGAAAAATAAAGAAGAAAAAAGTCATACATTTTTATCAGGAAAGTGTCTGCTAAAAATGTGGGATTCCACATCCCTTATGTCTGAATCAAATTAATCCCAAATTAAAAGAAATACTTTAAGAGAAACTGGAAAAACATTTATAGAAACGTGTGTGAGAATAATAATAATAAATAAAGTCAACTCTTTAAAATCGAAAATAAATAAATGACCACCTGTCAATAATAATGGGGAAAAAACCGAAATGATAGTTATTTTTATATTTTTATGTCTGCGTTAACGTGTCAATAATAATAATAATAATAATAATAATAATTCTGTAATTGATCTCGTGTTCCAGGGCCCCACCGTCCACCGAACCACATCCTTCTCCGTTTTGGACATTTTGGACCCAAACAAGTTCACGAGCCGACGGCACCAGCAGCTCGCGAGCCTCCGCGCCGAGCGCGAGCGCGAGCCCAGCGACTATGAGCCTCGGAACCAGAGAGGAGGCTCGGCGGAGCGGGAGGTCCGGATGGAGGGCAGCAAGGGCTGCTACGGAGCGGACGAATACCAGAGCAGTAAGTCCGAACTCACAAACAAACAAAACATTTTTGATTTTTTTTCTATTTTTCTGTGTTAAAAAACATTAAGACTTTTATTTTTATCTTAAAAACTTAATCCATCTTTCTTTCTTGTTTCATCTCCTCATGAAATAATTGATCATTTTATTTCATTTTTACCCTTTAAAGATTCATTTATTAAAAGTGTGAGGATGCGTTCACTGACAGGGATAAATGACAGCGCGGATGCGGCGTTCACGGTCAGCTGAGAAACGACATAACTCCTGCTTCTGACTAAAACCTGATCGAACATATTCATATATTAAAACACAGTAATACGAGTGTTCAAAACCGGAAGTAATATTTGATTTTCAAAACAAAAATGCGCATTTTTAGAACATTTCCAAGAGGTTTCTAATCGGGTTTGGACGGGGCACGTGGAAGCGCGCGCGTGCGTGTTATTGATCGTGAATAGCAGGTGTTTACTGTGTGAAATTTGAACTCAATTATCTGCAATCAGTTCCTGGTATTTTACACGTGTTACTCCGAGATCCTCTTTTCTATTCTTTTTTTTAAATTCAGTTTTATTTAAACATTTTCATAAAAAATCATTTTTTTCTAAAACCGAAAAAAGTAAAAACGAAAAGACACATTTATATTAGAAAAGATGACAAATTAGATAGTGTTTGTAAACGCTTGAAAATATCCGAAAACAATTATAAAACGAATTCAAAAACGTAAACAATAAGTTTAGTGTTTGAACGTTTCTGTATTCGGCAGGAGTTTGAGTATTTTTTCGTTTTTAAAATTCTAATATTTATATTTTTCGATGTTTTGTGGTGCTTCTGCACGGTATTTATTGAAACTTTTAAAATTAATTTAATGTTTTTGTAAATTATTTGACCAATTCATTTTTTAGAGAAAAAAATTGAATAAAATAAAAACAGAATAAAAAAAACCCAAGAACTTAAAGATGAAAGCTGCGAGTTTTAAATAAGTTTTTTAAGTGTTTATTTAAACAGTTTTATATTAAACTATTAAAGGGCTTCAAATAAAATCACATTTTTAGATTTTTTTTTGTATGAAACTGTAGGCCAAAATGTTTTTGGCTTCAGTTTGTTTTCGATATAAAAAAATAAAATGTTCTCCTCTTCCGGATGTTTTTCTTGATAGATTTAACCGCGCCTGATTTTTTTTCTTTCAAAATAAAAGAGAATCTGCTTTTATTTTTCTTCCAAATCCTCGTTTCTGTTCGGCTTTAGTCCAGCTGATCGGGCCTTCCGTCAGGATCTATCACGCATGCTCACAACGACCGCGAGCCTGGGATCACTTCAATAAAATAAATAAACGACAGTAGATCACTGAAATTGATTTTAATATTTTATTAAGGATAATTTGGATAAAATAAATCACACACTAATACATTTTAATAAATAATTTAAATTTTTGTGGCAAAAAAAATCCCAAAACAGTTAATTTTACTAAAGAAAATAAAAAAACCCCAGACGATTTCTGCAGTAAATAATAATCAGTTATTATTTATTGATGAGTGATTACATTTATAAACAGTATAAGACGTAAAAATGTGCTTTAACTTATATATTGAATTTTTTTACAATAAAACAGACAAAAATGAAAACAACAAAAATATGATTTTTTTCATTGTAAAAATGTTTATTTTTGCAGAACTTTAATTAAATTTATGATTTCTGGGTTAAATGTGGATAAAGCTGAAATGTGAGGCAAAATAGTGTTGATGGAGAGATGCATGATGGGAAAAGTGTGTTTTTTTTTGTATATTGTGAGGAAGAAGGTGCTTCCTGTGACGTCATGTGATGATTATAATTCCTGAATGGATCTGAGGAGTTCTGGCAGAAGTTCTGCACATTTACGGTCTTTGAAGTTTTAGTTTTGGATGAAATTAATCCTCTAACATCGGTGATGCTTAAATACAAAATCCTTAACATACTGTAACTTTTCAACCGTTAAGAGGATCAACGTCATTCCAGTAAATTCTGAAGGAGAAAAGAGGCTCAGAATTTACTGGAATGACGTTGATCGTGTTATTGGTCGAAAATTACAGCAAATCAAATCAAATTTTTCACTTTTTGAAGTATTTTTAATTGGTTTTGACAAACACTGGAGCTTAAAGGGTTAAAGTACATTTGCTGCTGGACTCAGGTCTGGGTTGTGTTTTTCAGAGGAGGGCTTTGTGTACAGAAGTCCAGAGGACGAGGACTACCACAGACCCGGGACTCCGGACTCGGAGGCTCCAGACGGGACTTACAGCAGCGAGGAGAGCAGTTCTGCTCTTCCCACCAACGGAGACCGAGATCTGGGCCAGCACAGCCACTCGGACGCCGGCAGAGACGCCAAAAGCCCCGGCGGAGGCTCGGGGTGCCCGATGGGCGGCGGGCAGGCCTCGGGGGGACAGGGGGCCAAGCCCAAGAGGAAGCGCTCCGGCTCGGACTCCAAATCGGGGAAGCCCCGCCGGGCGCGGACTGCCTTCACCTACGAGCAGCTGGTGGCGCTGGAGAACAAGTTCAAGTCCACGCGCTACCTGTCCGTGTGCGAGCGCCTCAACCTGGCGCTGTCCCTCTCCCTGACTGAGACCCAGGTCAAGATCTGGTTCCAGAACCGCCGGACCAAGTGGAAGAAGCAGAACCCCGGAGCCGACACCTCCGCCCCCACCGGGGCGGGAGGTGCAGGTGGCGCCGGAGGAGGGGGCGGCTCCGGAGGAGGCCTGGGGAGCCTGAGCCCCCTGAGCCCGTCGCCGCCGGTCAGCGGCCACCTGGCCATGCATGCGGGCTACGGCGGCCACCACCACCCCCCCGCCGGCAGCCTGGTGCAGCTGCCCTTCCTCACCGCCAGCCACGTGCTGTCTCCGTTTATGCTGGGGACGCAGAGTTACGCCGCGCCCGCCTTCTACAGCACACACCTGTAGACAGGTGCAGACTTTTTACTACGGGAAGGCTTTAATTTAAAGGGATTATTTTGATAGAATATCTACCAGAAACTGTACATAAATCTATGTTGTAACTCCTTCTGGATGCTTTTAAGCCGTGTGATAGACAGCTAGATGGTTTCTCCCTTTTCCGTGTTTTTTTTAAGCCTGAATCATCATTTATGCTTTAAGGAATGGCTTGATCCTTGTCAGTACTGTGTATCTCCAGCTGTGATTGTTTTTTCCTTTCCGTTGACCTTCGGCCTCCGTGGATCGGGTGGATGTACCGATTCCTCCACATGGTATTGTCCTTTGATATTGATGATTAAACAGAAAAGAGGAACTCCACGTGGTGTAGCAGCTGGTGTCGGGAGGCGGAAGGAGGTCAGGGGAGGGGGGCTGATGCGATTGGTGGTTGTGGTGTCATGTGACCGATGATGCTCAGAGTTAAAAAAAAAAAAAACATAGAGGAATAACATCAGATTTTAGATTTCACCTGGAATTTTGGTTAAAAAAGTACTAAACATTATGAAAATACAAGTACTGGGAATCGATTAAAAAATTAACTAATTAATCGCAAACCTGGAAAAAATTAATCGCTATAATTTTTTGTCTTAGTATTTGCCAACCACTTATTATCTGCGAACATTAAATCGCACACAAAACTCTATATTTAGAACATTTATTTTCAATTACTGCTGTCAATCAATGACAAAAAAATAGGATTAATCGCACTTTTGTGTTGGGATTAATCACGATTAATCGCAATGTTTTACCAGGTAACATTTATTTGCAATATGGCACCGAACCACGGATCAAATAGTCTGTTTTTTGTGAAAAAGTGATCTAAACCACGAAAATAGCAAGAATAAAGTACTAAAAACCGACTGAATATTTACTTTTTTATAAGCAACCATGGTATAAGTGAGATAATATCCGACGAAATGTTTTAACCTGAACCGCCGAGTTAAAGAGAGGGACTGTTTCTTTGATTCATTTGCGTTAATACATATTAACACATTAATTCTCTTTGATTAATTAGATCCATTAACTCGTTAATGTTCACAGCACTAGAAAATACATATTAATATAAGTAAAAATCATAAAATCTGCACATTTAAACACACAAAGGCAGCAAAAAAGTCTTTTGACAGTAAAATAATTTTAGAACACATGTCTTGAATTATATAATTTATCTTAAAATAAGAAGAATTTCATTTTTCTTGCCTCATTTTTAATGATAAGGTAAAAAAAATCTTATAAATTTGAAGAATTTTTGGACTTCTATGGAGCCGGTATGTTAATCTCTACATGTTTGTGTTCCTCTAACTGATCCAAAACCAAAGTTAAGAAGAAATGACAGCGTAAATGTTACAGATGTGATCGGTTCAGTTGAGGTTCAGCTGTTTTTAGAACAGATAAAGTAATGAATCAGGTCTGAGGCTGGAACAGGAACTTGAGATCTTAAAGTCTCAAGCCGATCATCTTTTGGTCTATTATAAAATCATTTCCACTGGACTTGTAGTTATAATTATGCAGTTTTTAGCCAAAATACAAAATAAACATGTCGTTTTCTAGGACTCAGTTTCTGCAGGAGTTCTTGAGAACTTCCCCTCTGAGTTGTCAGTTGGCATGGAGCAACCCCGCCCCCCTTCCCATCCGACCCAGCATATTTTCTACGTCACAAATACTTTTTTTCAAACTGCTTCTGATTCACAACAATTTGAATAAATAAATACTCAGAAGTGAAATTTTAAGGTTAATTTTCTTTCTTTATGTCCTCCGTCGTCAGGAAAAAAATCCCTCAAGAACAATTTAAAAACCCAATTTTATCAGAGTGGGTCGTTAGTCGTAAAAGCTTCTGCTAAACAGACTTTCTGACACCTGGACGATTAAATAAACAAAAAATTGTTGTAAAAACTTATAATAAAATGTGGAAAAAATAGAAATGAAATGTTAGTTTTTAGCGTACAGAGCTATTTTACTGAAGAAGTGAAAAACTTTGATAATTTAACCCAGAGGAACCCAAGAACTATTTTTTTCTGGGCTTTTAAAGTTAAATTGACAGATTTGGGTTTCATTTTCAAGTAGCAGCAGTTAATAGCAGCCAAAAAATTGAAATTAAAATAGCAAAAAATGTACAAAATGAAATAAAAATACATTTTATATAATGTATATTGTTATTGGTATGGTAATATACGTGTTAAATAAATCTATAAATCTCTGTTGGAACTTCTCACCACTGAAAGAAGAATTTTAAAAGGAGGTTTAAGCTCTCCAGATTTTAGTCCCAGTTTAGACCACTGACAGGCTAAAGTGGTTGTTGTTTAAGTAAAATAATAAAAAAAATCAAATGTTTATTTTAGTTTTAATATAATTTCAATATTTGTCATTGAACAGTCAGATATTTTAGTGTAAAGTAAAACCTCTTTCAGTCAAAAATACACAAAAGTGTTTTCGTCAGACATGGAAATTTTTTTTAATTTAGACAATGAAACATTAACTTAATTTGAGCAGAAAATAGAAAACAAAAGTAGAAACATAATTAACTTTAGAAAAATAACAGAAAATAGCTTAAAAATTGACATATGTGTCATTTTCACTAATTATAATCAATGAAATAACATCAGAGCACCAAAGTTTAGCTTTTACAGAACGGCTTCACCGGTTTGAGTCAGCGTTGCCATGGCGATCGGAGGTCAGAGGTGTGCGGGGTCTGGAGGCCTCAGTTGAGAGCGTAGTTGAACTGATTGGAGAACTTGTCGTGTTTCCTCCTGTCGGCTTTACTCAGCACCTGAGCCACTCTGCGCACGGTGCTCCTGCAGAACAGAGCAGACGCTCGTCAGGTGACCTCAGCCCCGCCCCCCCAGACTTTCCCGGCGTCCCAACGTACTTGTTGAAGACCTTCCTCTCTAGTCTGGACCGGGACGTGTTGCTGCTCTGCTTCAGGTCGCTCAGGTTTGGGTACTTCTTCTTCTTCCCTTTCTTCTTCTTTTTCCCGCCCAAGCGATCGGAGCCCAGGTCCTCTCCCGTCGCCGCCTCGATGTCGCGCATCAGCTCCGCATCTCGCCACTCTGCGACAGAGATTTGTTAACATGTCACCTGCGTGCCGTTACGGATAAGAACTTCTTCCTGTTGACAAGACCGGTTTAAAAACTCCTCCGTCGTCCCAAAGTCGAGCTGGAAACGATCTCTGAGGAGAAAACTCACCAGGAGGTCAATCAAATTTGATGCAGAAGAAGAACAGAGTTAAAAATCTCAGATCTTTTCATAACATATTCGATTTTTTTCTCCTTCTTTTTACTTTCTTTAACAATAACCACAGAATATATTTGACAAAAACTCTTTTTTAACGTCTACTTTGACCTGGACACAATGTGGAATTAAATAAAAGTGTATAAAAGTTTGTAATCGATGTGGTTCATGTTTGAGAAACACTTCTAGTGCTTGACAGTTTGAGGTGTTGAAATAAATTCATCGTACTCCCACTTTTGGAGACAAAAACTTCAAACCTCCAAGTCTGAGTCAAACTGGAGCCGAACCAGTTCCACAAAACTCAAGAAACTGTTCCTGTTTTGCAGAAGAAGTACAAAAATAGAGCTGAAAATCTCAGATCTTTTCATAACAAATCAGATTTTAATTCATTTTTTTCTCCTTCTTTTTACTTTCTTTAACAATAATGACAGAATTTATGTAACAAAAAATTAAAACCTGAAGTCTGAGTCAAGCTGGAGCGGAACCACTTCCAAAAACTCACTAAACTGTCCCTGTTCTGTCATTTCTGCGTCAGCGCATTGCGAGACGGACGGGCCGACCTCACAAAAAACAACGGTCCAGGAGAGTCCAGGAGAGCAGGATGCTGGGAAAAAAATCCACATTTTCCCCAAAAATACATGTTTTGACCATCAAATTTAAATTAATTGACCAAAATCGATTGTTCGTCCAACCCTACATCAAAGCTAGACTTAAAGGAGGTTAAAAACATCAGATTTAACTTCTTTATAAAAGGTAGAAGTGAAATTCACAAAGAAGTGAAACAAAAAACTATTATCAAACATATGTAACAACTTATGTAATTTTGTCTTAATTTCCGGTTCCATTAAATCCTAATAATGCAAAAAAAAACACAAACTAACTCTCATAAGTCAGTAAAACCATGACGATAGATGAGAACAAGTTTTGAGCCCATTGAGAAAAAAACTTTTTTCTGTTAGCACTCATCATAATCTATCAAAGGAGATGTCGGCGTCTTCTTCAGGCCGTGGAGCAGCGAGATACGTGGGAGTGGTTACAGATGAAGAGATTTTGGGACATGGTGGTTTTAAAGAGGAGCTGTGGATCCAACATTTCCACATGACACGCTCAACTTCTGATGAGCTGACTCATTTAATTTAAAAAAAGTGTTTCCAATGTAGTTTGGGAAATGTCCGCCTTAAAAGCCGCCTCCTCCAAGTGCACACATTTTTTTTGGAAGAATTCAAGTTTTTTTCAAAATTGTGGTGTTTCCATTACGGGAATTTATTCAATTTGTGGCTTTTCATAGTCAAAGGAAATGCAGCTACTGCTGTCTGTCTGCTGTCACACAAGCTGCAGCTTTAAATCCACACTGATCATCTTCTTTCAAAGTCGTCTTTTAATTATGATGATGCCGTTTTTACTCAGAATTTAAAAACTTGTCATTTTCTAGGACATAGTTTAAGCAGATTGGTAGAAATTTCCCTCTGAGTTGTGGGCGGGACTGTTGTCACAGAGTGAGTATCCCATACTCCCCATCATCCACTGTTTCCATACTCTCTCACTTGCTTACAATCCATCCATCAAGGTTATTCCTCCATCCATCCATCCATCTTCTTGGCCGCTTCTTCCCTTTCGGGGTCGCGGGGTTGCCGGAGCCTATCCCGGCCACTGAAGGGCGAAGGCGGGGTACACCCTGGACAGGTTGCCAGTCTGTCGCAGGGCCTCAATCACACACACATTCACTCTCACATTCACACCTAGGGACAATTTAGAGTCACCAATGAACCTATGAAGCATGTTTTTGGATGGTGGGAGGAAGCCGGAGTCCCCGGTGAAAACCCACGCATGCACGGGGAGAACATGCAAACTCCACACAGAAAGGTCCCAGCCGGGATTCGAACCGGGGCCTTCTCGCTGTGAGGCAAGAGCGCTAACCACTGCGCCACCGTGCAGCCCAGGTTACTCATCAAATAAATTTTATCTGGTCTGGATTTGAATAAAGATTTGAATAAAGAAATACTCAGAAACACAATAAAAAGCCTAATTTTATGAATTGAAGTCAGAAGAATGCCAGAAGAACATGCTAAATCCTCCACTTTCATCGTAGTTAGTCTTCTAATTCCTTATTAATTTTTGTTTTGGCAGCTTAAAGGTAAAGAACTGCTGTGCTTTAATCTCCTCTCCTCCTGCAGTCATTAAATCCCCTTAAAGTTGAACAAAAACTCTGACTGAGAAGTGTAATGAAGTCATTACAGCCGATAACGTAAATGAGCCGCCGCCGCTCTGGTAAACAGCTTCCTGCCGGCTAATGTGGATCCGGGTCGGGCGCTAATGAAAAGTGTGGTGTCATAATTCTGGCCGATAAAGTAAAAGCGGCGGTAATGCGGAGTAACGGCGATCTAAACGAAGAGAAACCTCCGGTTTAATGATGTACCGCGGCGGGAAGGGAGATAAACCCGCAGTAATTACAGCCTGATGGTGGCGGCGGTGGAGAGCACGCAGTGACCTCAGCGCGGGGAATGTGGCGGCTATGAGCAGGCCTGACCCCCCCCCCCCCGAAAGCCTGCAAACACAAGAAGAAGAAAAAGAAACGGAGAGTTGGATCAGTGTTGCAGCAGGGCTTTTTTCTCTGTCAACACCTTTTAGCCCCTCCAGCTGGGGTCTGTGTGAGTGTGTGTGTGTGTGTGAGGGTGTGTGTCGGTGTGTGTGAGTCTGTGTTATTGTGTGTGTTATTGTGTGTGAGGGCAGGGGCCAGGCCACACTCATCCACTGAGGCATCTGGGGTCTTTGGTGGCTTCATCTCTTAGCTACGCACCACTAAGCACAGAGGCCCTGTATGTCTCTGTGAGCGTGAGCGTGCACGTGCACGTGCTCGCAGCATCAGCTCCCTCCATCCCCGTCAGTCAGCTTCTCATAATTTGAAGGTTTGAGTCAGAACTTCACCATCGGTCATGGAAGAAACGAGCAAACGGTAACTTAGAAGATGAAGAGTGTGAGCGCCGTTTTAAATTATTAAACAAAATAAGATTTTTTTTTTCTTTTTGGAATAGAGTAAATTCAAAATGTTTATATTTGTTTTGGATTCACAGTTGTCGTTAAGATAAGACATCTGTTCATCGTGTGAACACTAGGGGGCGCAGAAGAAGATGTTTTGTTGTTCATGATTTTGTCAATAAATAAGATAAAAATGGGCGGAGCAATTTTAACGTGTTTGGAGACTTCTCTAGTTGTGAAAATTTGTGTCGTTCATACTTTAAGAAGAGGTCAAAATGAAGACGTGACAGGAACACAAACAAAGATGAACTTCTACAAAGAGTCAAATCAGGAATAGAATGAAACACATGAAAAACCAGATCGTAAACTTGAATAAAATATTAAAAATTAAAAAAAAATAAATTGCAAGTTTCAAAAAATTCTATTTAAAACTTAAAATGAATATAGGAAATTTAAAAAAAATTAAATGTAAAACTTGAATAAAAATAAAGAAAACTATGACACCAATAGAAAAAGAATGTTTGTAACGTTTGAACTTTAATTTTTCACTTCTCTCAAATGTCAATTTTGAATTGTTCATGGGGGGCGGGGCTTGCTGCCCAAATGATGTCACTATAACCTCTGTCACTCAATGTCAATCATGGCTCAGTAGTCAATGGGCTTAAAGCCCCGCCCCCAATTAGGCTAAACTCAGAAAAGTTTAAACTAAAGCTGTAAATTGAGGAATGAAAGACGAAGAGGCAGATAAATGAAAAAAAGAAAGTTGATAGTACAAAACAAAATAAACTTTTTTATTTTTTTGGTAACAGATTTAGGTTTATAGTTTTTTAGAGTCAAGTTTCAAATCTCCTTCAAGTTTACGTGAACTTTTGACTTTAAGGGTGTTGATCCAGACCGAGTCCTGAACCTTGTGTTTGGTCAGGATTCAGACTGCCGTTGAACAAACATTTTTGTTTTTAACTAAAGCTTGTAAACAAAACCATGTGACTAAAGATCTCTTCAGTCAATGGCCTGGAATTATGAGGGCGGGGCAAAACAACAAGAGGAAGAATATTGGAAGTCTTTCTTGTCGGGGATAGTTCACTTAATCAAACTTTGTATTCCACCTCGACAGAAATAAATAATCTGTTTCCAGTGAGTCCGTCGGCTCAGCTGTTTGAGTTCTCAGACCAGCTGCTCGCTGTCGTCTGTCACCGAGGAGCTTCAAACATCTTCATCTGAGGGTTCGGGACTCAAACCAGGAGGCGTCATGTGACCCCGCTTTAGGTTCCAGTTTCTGATGTGAACTTGAATCTTAAAGAGGAAAACTTTTGCACAGATGGAAAAAAGGAGCAAGAATAAACCGTTCACCAAATACATCCTGATGAATAAATGATTTGTTTTGGACCTTTAACTCTAAAAATGCAGAAAGATTCTTTAAAAAGTTTCAAAATTGTCCAGGTAAATTTCAGACAGGTGAAGGTGAACGCTGCATCCGGAATTCAGACTTGAAATCTTAAGCTAAAACAATGAGGCATGATGGGAATTTTTCTAAAAGGTTTGTTGTTACTTCAGGACATTTTCAAAAGTTTAATCATCTGGTATGTTGTTTTTGATATTGGACATATTTCAGTTGTGTGTTTTAGAGTCTTCAGATCAGAAAACTCCACAATTTTTTCACTTTTTTAAGAAAAAAGCATTTTCCTTTCAAGTGGACATGTTTCCATGGCGACCAAAGAAACGTTGCCGCCGTACGACCTGCGGTTTGCGGGTGTTTGACGGAGATGCTGGAGGGGGGGTAAGGCCAGCGGTCCATCAACTCTGTCAGACCGCTGCCCCCCCCCCCCTGCCGCCACAGTGAGATTGATCTGTGTGTGTGTGGGATCGCCTCATGGATCGATATTGTAGTTGATAACAAAAGATGCTATTTCACAACTCACTGGACTGCAGCCCCCCCACCCCCCCCACGCACACACACACACACACACACAAAGCTGGTGGTTAACAAGACACTGCAGTCAGCTGAGGACATCCAGCAGATTTGATCTAATTGTGAGACGTTTTTCTGTCACCTTTTCATTTTTTCTTTCTGTTTCCATTATGTTTGGGCTTCACAGCTCAAAGTTATATTGTATGTTTTTCTTATTAATGAATAAAAGAAAAAAGTCTTTCAGACTTCCACAGAAATCTTTCACAATAAAAGTTTGTGAATTAAAAAAAGTAAAATCAATAAACAGAAAAACAAATACATAGAACTCCACATATGGAGGATGTAAGCAACTAAAAAAAGCATAAATTATGACTTTTAACAAGTAAATATGACTAAAAAAGTGAAAATATAAATAAAAAAATGTCCTGACCGGGCTCCTGCTCCCTCTTCCTCCTCTCCTCCTGCTCCTCCCTCCGCCGGTCTTCCGGCCTGCAGGGTTTCCCCTCCTCGTCTCGGGGAATGATGGGACCATGGAAAGGACACTGGAGACAGGCAGACACAGCTGAAGCCCTCGGCGCTCCAGGCGCTCTGACGGCGCCGCCATCACCGGGCGCTCACCTTGAGGCGGTCCTGCCGCTGGCACAGCTTCCCGCCCCCCAGCGGGGCTCTGCAGAAGTGACTGACGGGAACGAAGCGCCCGGGGAAGGAGATGTATCTGCTCTTGCTCTGTTCCAGCAGCTCCTTGTTCTCCACCTCCTCCTCCACCTCTGCAGGAACCCAGAACTGATGCTGTGAGGCCGACCTGCAATGAAAGCAGCATTTCATTTCTAAGACTTCTTAAAGACACAGTATGGAAGAAATTCCAAATGAAGCAGCACTGAGTTTGGGTTTTGACTTAAAAGTCTCCAAGCATGTGTGCTCTCTTACTTGATGATTTTACCAGCGTTGGGCTGCTCCTGACCCCAATAGTAGAGGTCCAAACCGAATGGAACCACTGGAGCCTGAACTGTCTTCTGAGAAGAAGAAGAGGAGGAAGAGGCTCCAGAGGAGCTGCTGAAGAAGAAGACAAGGAGAAGAAGAGTTCAAGACTACCCTGAGATGAGGTGAGATAAAACAAGAACACATTTATGAGAGCAGAGAGTCTGGAGAGGACACCTGGGTTCCTGGGGCACAGACATCTTCTGCCTGAGGAGGCTCAGGGTGGCAGCTGCAGAGGTTGGATCCTGCTGTTCTTCTAAAAGTCTCTTCAGGCGCCTGGAGGTGGAAAAGGAGGTGGTTTTAGGAGGAGGAGGTGCGGGTCGTTTAACGGGAGGCCTCGTCTGCGTCGTTTGGGCGGTGGAGGTGGAAGGAGAAGGATCCAGACCTGCAACAGAGAGAAGAGCGTCCAAATCAAACATTTTGTCATCTCACTGACTGATAAACCCCATGATGATCTGGTTTGCACTCAAAATTTGGAAAAAGTGCTGAGTAACTTTGCTCCGTGTGTGGCCGAGGACGGATAAACCGCCGTCTCTGGGGGCTGAGGAGGACTTAAGCACAGACGCCCACGAGAACATCCAGCAGGAGAGATCAGAGGACAGCAGCTGCTCCACGCTGACCCCTCACGTTATTAGGACTGACCTGTGTGCTTTGATTCAGATTCACTTACTGACCAAACATCATTTAGACACTAGAGGCTTTTCTGAAAACCTTAGAAGTGCGACGCACGCTCATCAGTTCAGGCCTAGTACAGTTTGAATCCTGGACAGAGGCTGTTTGAAGGTTTTTAGTCAACTTTAGTCAACAATTTTTACCATTTAAAAGTTCAAAAATCGACATAAACGGCAGTTCTATGTTTCTGTGAGTCAAACAAATTCAAATTATCCAAAGAATGAAATGCAAAGTTAATCCATTTTTTATTTATTCTACTTTAATCACATTTTATTTCATAATTAACTCTTGTTTAAAGAGTTCATGCAAAAACTGTTACACTGGAAAGTGCTCCCCCTGCAGGATCAGAGAGGAACTGCAGCCTTTTTTTCTATGAGCATTTTTTTGTCAGGATTCTAAAAAAATACATAAAATTAAAAATTCATATTTTATTATTTTGTCCCCCAGTAGTCTTGGACTGAAGGACCAGATTGTTATCTCAGTTCTTATCTCTTACTACAAAGTCACCCCACCACATGCCCAATTCACCAAAATTTGGGCTAACCTAGAACCAAAAAGATGTGTTAATAATTGAATGGGGTCAAAAATGGGGCTCAAAAGAAGAAAACAATTTAAAAATAAAGTAACAAAACCAAAACACGAGAAGTTTTAAAGTTATTATGGGATGGCCACAGGACCTACGGCTTGGTGGCTATTTTGTGGCAAAAGTAAAATGTGGTGATTTTCACGTTTTCACACCACATGGGAAAAAAAAAACTTTTATTTTGACATTGACTCAACTAGACTTATCAACCCCTCCCTTTATCGTGTTCCAAACAGGAAGTACCTCAAAATCTCAGAGACTTCTATTAAGAAATAGACTGTTATTTCTCATTTTATACGTCAGAATAACCATTCTTTCTCTGATACTGTCATCTTAACGTCTAATTTCTAATTCTAATTTGTTAAAAGATATATTTTCTTTATTCCAAGTTATTCAAGTTATTTATTGACCAATCAGATGCCTCAGTGAAAGCATGTGGTGCTCGCTGGCCCCACCTCCAACATTTGATTGACAGCTTCTCCCAAGCAGCTTTCAGTGGCTTTCAAACAAGCTCACTCATGATCTGCGACAGTAGTTCCTCTAAAAACGCGACTCTGACTCCGACCAATCACTGTTGACTGGTTTCAAAATGGCGGCAGACGTACCAGGAAATGACGGTGAAGGCTTTTGGTTGATTTTACGAGGGCCGGAGGTAAGGCAATTCTGACACATTGGTTTGTCTGATTAATTAATATATGTCCACACACATGCAACCACGATAAATCAACAACCGCAACCCAAGTTTTGTTGACCTTTGACATACAAAAAAATGCAACCATCTTTGCCCCTCCCCAAAATAGAATCACCTTTTGTTCCTTGTACAAATTTAAACTCCTCTAAGGAATTACAATTAATTGGCTCCCGACTCCTCGACCATCATTTAAATGATAGTTTGGATTAAATGTTCATTTTAAAGTTTTAAAGTGATTTTAAAGTTTGCAGCAGCATGGCGAGATTCTCAAAAGAGGCATTCCCCTGTTGCTCTCATATTTTCGATGACAAGATTACAAACCTTTTATATAGGATTTGTTGGCTCAAGCTAAATGAAACAAAATTACGTACCATCGGAACACCTAGCAAAAGACCTCTGTTGCCAGGGTAATCCAAAAATGTACTTTTGCTGGTTTTTCCAAAAATGACATAGATCTGTTTGTCACCTTAAGGTGAACAAAAAATAAAATGGTTGCTATGGAGATAAAACTAGCAGAAAAGCCAACATTCAGAAATAAATATTTTTTTCATCAATCTGTTCTTTCTGCATTAATAAATATTAGTACTTTTAAAATATTTGTTAGACACATGAAGAAGTTTTTCTGACTTTTTTTGCAGAGAAGTTGAATAAAGAAAACAGGGTAACAGATGTGAGCGCTTTAAAATCCACAGATGATTTTTAAACAACTGTTTTAACATGATGTTGTCAAGCCTGTGAAGATCCGCAGGTGAACAGACGTGACAGAATTTCACTTCCATCTGTTTCTGAAGAGACTCAGAAACTATCCGCTTTAATCTGAAGGGTCATTCCACAGCCCACCCCTTCTATCATCCCTAATTCTCTGTCGGACGGTGAAATACTGACTCAATCTGCTCTTTGCGGGCTCCAAACGGTGGAGGATTCTCTGGGTGTTGCGGGCGTAAAGAGCCACAGATCGATGCAGGAAATGAGTACAGTTTGTGTGTGAGAGGGTTAGAAAAGAAAGAAAGAGTGTGGAAAAAAAAAGAGACAGAGGAAAGGCGGAAAGAGGTATTGATTTTCCAGGGTTAAGCAGGGCCTGTAATTAAAATGTTAATTTGAGAAAGAGAGAGATAGTGTCCTGACAGCAGAGAGGGGGATAAAGAGACTGATAACCGGAATGACAGAGCGGGACGGAGGCGCTGAGAGGAGGAGGAGGAGGAGGAGAGAGGAGGCCAGATATGGAGGAAGGGAGGGAAGGAGCAGGTGAAGAAAGAGGAGAGGAAGTGTGAAAGAATGATAAATGTGAGGCGCTGGCGGAGATGAAAAGAGGGAAAGACGGGGAAACGGCGTCTGAGCGGCCAAAGGAATCAGAGAAATTAGAACGGAAACGAGGAGCTAAAGAGGAGAACAGAGAAACACTTTACAGGTTTATAAAAGTTCGACTAAAAACACTGTTTTAGAATCATCACTGTTGACTTTTTACATGGGCAGCCGTTTTAGTAATTACAGGCATGGAAATTATTTTAGACATTATTTTAGTCATCTTGGGGCCCCATAGGAGCGGCCTCTATTCCACGGTGCTTCCTTGTCCAGCGTGATCTATGTGTAAGACCCTCCACAAACCCAGACAACCAAAAAAACCTTCATTAGTTTTCTTTTTTTAGTCACATTTTTCATCTACCTGAGGGTTTAGATTTTACTTGCCTAAAGTGACTGCAGGGGGTGCAGAAGCCAGTGTGGAGCAGATGTGAATCATTTCAGGGGCAGATCCATAATAAACACAAGCAGATGTTACGGTTCACAACAGAGGAAACTGCAGCAATCATTATACTTGAGGTGAACTTAGAATTTAGAGGAAACGTGGGTTTCTTCTGTAAATTCGTTTGATTTTTTTTTTTTTTTTTTTTTTAGAATTTTCTTGAATGATGCATCTTTTAATTGTTTGCGTTATTTATTTATAATTTTAGTTCATTTTTAGTAATTATACCTATCTATTAAAGTTTATTTATTTGTCTTTCTATTTATTAATTTGCGTTTTTGCTTTTATGTTGGGTGTGGGCATTATGAGTTTTTTAAAATTATTATTATTATTTATTAGTTTTTTTGTGAAGGTCTTGTTTTGCTTTTGGCTTGTAAAGTTGAATCATGTTTCTATTATGCATTCGTTCTTTCTTTTACCAACGTCTGAAAAGTGCTTTATAAATAAAGTTTGATTTGAATACTGTGAAGGACTGTGCCTGGAGCTGGTCAATAATCAGAAGTTTTTCAGCTTCTCCAGAACATCTGTCAGGTGATCAGCATCAGACACGTAAGAAATCAGGTAATCCGTCTGGTTCCACATTTGTGTTATGTTCAATATCTGACATTTACTGCTAAAATTAATTAAAATCAAGTTCTTTTTTAATTAGAAAAGTATTTTTGAGATTGATCACATTTTTTCCAGCAACCCCTGCTGCTATAAAACCAGATCCGGTGATTCCAGGTTCTCCTGAGTGAAGTGATCACCCATGATCCAGATCACCAGCAGCAGAGGATGAAGAAAGAGCTGCGTTTCACTTGGATACAACCTTCTGCTTGTGCGTCTGTGGTTGGCACATTGGGGGTGGTAACACTGAAGCAGAAGACTCGCTGTAGCAACATCAGGCGTTCAAAAGTCCCACCTCTTTATACAGAGCAAAAACAGGATTTAGGTCTCCTAACAAACGTTCTTCCTAATTGCTCAAAGCAGAAGAGCTAAAGCGCAGAACATGTTTCAGTGAAACGAAGAGACGTCTTCTTAAAGGATGGCCCGAGCATGAGGTGTGATTTAAGCAGGACCTGTCGGTGCAGGTGGTAAAATCTGGGTGCAAGGCTAATAGGGGCTCATTAAAGAGGTTGCATTGTTAATTTGGCATGGCCCCTCTAGATCATTACGTAGCCCACTAATCACCCTGACACACACATGCGCACAGATGTTTGGGACCCATCAGATACTATCTAATTACTCCAGCTTCTAATTGATTAGTAATGGAGGGAGGTGCAGGTAAAGAGGCTCCGTGAGAATGTAATGAGTCGGGAAGCAGCTGGAGGGGAGCTGGGCCGCGGGTCAAAGGCCACGCAGCCGCGCCGCAACAATATGGCTGACCGAGCGATAACTGCACTGTCGACATGTTCTGTTATGGAGCCATTAACGCAAACACATAAATACAGTTTGTCGCTGTGAGCCGGTGATGGGGAGACGCTTGAAGGCGGCTGACGGAGCAGCTGTGAGGAGCTCTGAATGCTCACTGTCGCCTGGAGCGCCGCCTGCTAAGAAGAACAGCAGCTTTCAAACTAATATTTAAGGAAATTGAATGTTGTATTGCAGCTGACATAGCAATAAAAAGGAACAGGCAGTCTGTTATTGACCTGAATGTGTGACCTCTTGCAGCCTGGAGGCCAAACATGATCCATACAACAACCAAGAGGGAGAAGCCATCTATACAGGTTGTTGAAAAAATCTTTTTAAAGGCCCGCTTTAATAAAAAAGTCTGGTTTTAGTGGGATTTCTCTGATGGCGGAAGACACAATGAAGCTTAAAATTACATTTTTGAGTATTTCTTCAGTGAAATTGTTGTGAATTAGGAGCAGGCCAAAAAAGTTGTCAGAAAAAAGCTTGAAGGTGTGACATAGAACCTACAATGGTGGGCTACAAGCTTGTGGCTCCGCCCCATTCTGATGCATCCACTTGCAGACAAATAGATCCATGAACGTTTTCGTTTTCCTTGTCTGAGCTGGAATCTGGATCAAAACTGTACGACTGGATAGCTCAAACGATGTTCATCATTTTTTTTAACCACTGACACGATGATTAGAGTGACATAGGAGGCAGACATCCTTTAAGGTTCAGGAACAGACTTTTATTTACAGCAAAGCTTCAGCTGCACAGCTCACACAAGCTCCCTCCTTCTTCCAGCCTGGTCGTCATCTTTGTGCTGCCCCCTACAGGCCTAAACCCACTTCTGACGCCAAAATGTCACAACCACTAATGTTAAGTTGGGGGTGTGAGGGGCGGTTAGCTGGTTGGAGAGAGTGTTATCAAAGGGATGATGGGTAGTCAGCACCAACAGTCCCGTCCACAACTCTGAGGCAAATTTCTAATAAACTCCTGCTATTCTGCAGAAACTATGTCATAGAAAACCACACAGGTTTTTGGATTTTGACTAAAAACAACATAATTATAATGAAAAAAATGAGGGCTGGGTTGATAA